>NC_057798.1:67073221-67073759 GCF_018294505.1 Triticum aestivum
AGGAAAAGGAAGAAAAGAGGAAGAAGGAAGAAGGAAGAAGAAGAAGAAGAAGAAAAAGAATAAAAAAAGAGGAGAAGAAGAAAGGAATAGAGGACAAGAAGAAAAAATAGAAAAAATTCTATTTTTTTCTTCTTCTCCTCTATTCCAGGAAGAAGGAAGAAGAAGAAGAAGAAGAAAAAGAATAAAAAAAGAGGAGAAGAAGAAAGGAATAGAGGACAAGAAGAAAAAATAGAATTTTTTTCTATTTTTTATTCTTCTCCTCTATTCCTTTCTTCTTCTCCTCTTCTTTTTCTTCTTTTTTCTTCTTCTTATTTATTTCTCCTCTTCTTTTCCTCTCCTCTTCTTCTTTCTTTCCTCTTCTTATTTTCTTCTTTCCTATCCTTCTTTTTCTAAAATTGTAACATTTGCATATATAAAACTTTTCTAAAATTGTAACTTTCTATATATGAACAAAAAACTTTCTATGAACAAAAAAACATTTTTAACATATATATACACATACATTGAACAAAAACATACATCACATACACATACATCA
>NC_057798.1:67073934-67074661 GCF_018294505.1 Triticum aestivum
AGCCACATACATCACATACACATATACATTATAGCCACATACACATATACATCACATATGAACAAAAAAATAAACTAATAAAAATAAAAATAAACATATAGCAACATATAAACAAAAACATATAGCTACATACATACACATACATTATATATATATATGAAAAAAAAACTAATAAAAAAACAGAGTCGGGCAGTGGCGGCAGCGGTGGCGCCGGCGGGGCAGGGCAGGGGTGCAGAGCAGGGCAGGGGTGCGGGAGCGAGGCAGGTGCTCATAGGGGGGTGGCGAGGCACGGCGGGCAGCGTCGTGGCGCGGGGAGCGGCGCCGGTGTCGGGGCAGATGGCGTCGGGGCAGATGGCATCGGAAACTGCGTCGGAGGCGGCGACGACGGTGAGGTGGACCAGCCTGACGGCGTCGGAGGCGGCGGCGACGACGAGGTGGAGCAGCCTGACGGTTCGGCAGCGACGGCGACGAGGCAGATCGAGCAGCGGCGTCGGGCGGAGAAGAAAGGGATGGATTTTGGAGAAACCGCTAAGTGCTAGTTATATATGAAGAGAATTGGTCCCGGTTCGTGAAACCAACCGGGACCAATGCCCCCTTTAGTCCCGGTTGGTGCCACCAACCGGGACCAAAGGCCTCTTTTCAGCAGGCCAAAGGGCGGGAAGCGGCGGCCTTTGGTCCCGGTTGGTGCCACCAACCGGGACTAAAGGGTGGGCATTGGTACCGGTTG
>NC_057798.1:67075331-67086474 GCF_018294505.1 Triticum aestivum
ATTCTTTTTTGCTTTTAGTTTTAGAAAAATTATAAACTTTCTGTTAGTGCCATTAGTTTTCAAATTTGAATACACTTTTTTTGTTTTCTTTTTGCTTTATTTATTTTATTTTGTTTCTACTTACAACAAAATACTTATTGTTGCTCTTTTTATTTTTTTCCAGTTTTTTTGTTTTGTTTTCTGTATTATTTATTTTCTTACGAGGGCCGAACCATAAGACATTAAAGCATTTCAAATGAACTCTGAAAAAGTTGAAAGTTGAAAGTTGGCATGGTATCATAAAATCGTCTGTTACAAAGTTGGCAAGGTATCATCATAATAGTTGCGGGAGAAAGTCTTCACTTTTTCTTCGCTTGTGTCATTTGCTTATTGCGCCGTAACCATGGATAATATTCATCGTTTATCAGGATGCTGGGGTCAGCCTTGACTTTGAAGGGAGGAATTTCATGAAACTTTTCATAATCTTCAGACATGTCTGTCTTGCCCTCCACTCCCACGATGTCCCTTTTTCCTGAAAGAACTATGTGGCGCTTTGGCTCATCGTATGATGTATTCTCTTCCTTATCTTTTCTTTTTCTTGGTCTGGTAGACATGTCCTTCACATAGATAACCTGTGCCACATCATTGGCTAGGACAAACAGTTCGTTAGTGTACCCAAGATTTTTCAGATCCACTGTTGTCATTCCGTACTGTGGGTCTACCTGTACCCCGCCTCCTGACAGATTGACCCATTTGCACTTAAACAAAGGGACCTTAAAATCATGTCTGTAGTCAAGTTCCCATATGCCCACTAGGTAACCATAATATGTGTCCTTTCCCCTCTCGGTTGTTGCATCAAAGCGGACACCACTGTTTTGGTTGGTGCTCTTTTGATCTTGGTCAATCGCGTAAAATGTATTCCCATTTATCTCGTATCATTTCCAAATCGTAACAGTCGAAGATGGTCCCCTGGACAACAAGTACAGCTCATCACAAACAGTGTTGTCACCTCTGAGACGTGCTTCCAACCAACTGCTGAAAGTCCTGATGTGTTCACATGTAATCCAGTCGTCGCACTGCTCCGGCTGTTTGGAGCGCAGACTGTTCTTGTGTTCATCGACATACGGGGTCACCAAGGTAGAGTTCTGTAGAACTATGTAGCGTTCTTGAGACCAACAATATCCGTCCCTGCATATTATTGAGTCCCTTCCAAGCGTGCCTTTTCCAGTCAGTCTCCCCTCATACCACGATTGAGGGAGACCTATCTTCTTAAGGCCAGGAATGAAGTCAACACAAAACCCGATGACATCCTCTGTTTGATGGCCCATGGAGATGCTTCCTTCTGGCCTAGCGCGGTTACGGACATATTTCTTTAGGACTCCCATGAACCTCTCAAAGGGGTACATATTGTGTAGAAATATGGGGCCCAGAATGACAATCTCGTCAACTAGATTAATTAGGACGTGCGTCATGATATTGAAGAAGGATGGTGGGAACACCAGCTCGAAACTAACAAGACATTGCACCACATCACTCCTTAGCCTTGGTATGATTTCTAGATCGATCACCTTCTAAGAGATTGCATTGAGGAATGCACGTAGCTTCGCAATGGCTAATCGGACGTTTTCCCGTAGAAGCCTCCTCAATGCAACCGGAAGCAGTTGCGTCATAATCACGTGGCAGTCATGAGACTTTAGGTTCTGAAACTTTTTCTCTGACATATTTATTATTCCTTTTATATTTGACGAGAAGCCAGTCGGGACCTTCATACTAAGCAGGCATTCAAAGAAGATTTCCTTCTCTTCTTTGGTAAGAGCATAGCTGGCAGGACCTTCATACTGCTTTGGAGGCATGCCGTCTTTTTCGTGCGAACGTTGCAGGTCCTCCCGTGCCTCAGCTGTATCTTTTGTCTTCCCATACACGCCCAAGAAGCCTAGCAGGTTCACGCAAAGGTTCTTCGTCACGTGCATCACGTCGATCGAAGAGCGGACCTCTAGGTCTTTCCAGTAGGGTAGGTCCCAAAATATAGATTTCTTCTTCCACATGGGTGCATGTCCCCCAGGTCACTCGGAACAGCTAGTCCGCCGGGACCCTTTCCAAAGATCATGTGTAAATCATTGACCATAGCAAGTACATGATCACCGGTACGCATGGCGGGCTTCTTCCGGTGATCTGCCTCGCCTTTGAAATGCTTGCCTTTCTTTCGACATTGATGGTTGGTCGGAAGAAATCAACGATGGCCCAGGTACACATTCTTCTTGCAGCTTCAGAGGTATATACTATCGGTGTCAAGTAAACAGTGCGTGCATGCGTGATATCCCTTGTTTGTTTGTCCTGAAAGGTTACTGAGAGCGGGCCAATCGTTGATGGCCATGAACAGCAATGCCTTTAGGTGAAATTCCTCCTGTTTGTGCTCATCCCACGTACATACACCGTTTCCATTCCACAGCTGTAAAATTTCTTCAACTAATGGCCTTAGGTACACATCAATGTCGTTGTCGGGTTGCTTAGGGCCGTGGATGAGAACTGGCATCATAATGAACTTCCGCTTCATGCACATCCAAGGAGGAAGGTTATACATACATAGAGTCACGGGCCAGGTGTTGTGATTGTGCTCTGCTCCCTGAAAGGATTAATGCCATCCGCGCTTAAAGCAAACCATACGTTCCTTGGGTCACTTGCAAACTCATCCCAGTACTTTCTCTCGATTTTTCTCCACTGCGACCCGTCAGCAGGTGCTCTCAACTTACCGTCTTTCTTACGGTCCTCACTGTGCCATCGCATCAACTTGGCATGCTCTCCGTTTCTGAACAGACGCTTCAACCGTGGTATTATAGGAGCATACCACATCACCTTCGCAGGAACCCTCTTCCTGGGGGGCTCGCCGTCAACATCACCAGGGTCATCTCGTCTGATCTTATACCGTAATGCACCGCATACCGGGCATGCGTTTAGATCCTTGTACGCACCGCGGTAGAGGATGCAGTCATTAGGGCATGCATGTATCTTCTGCACCTCCTATCCTAGAGGGCATATGACCTTCTTTTCTGCGTATGTACTGTCGGGCAATTCGTTATCCTTTGGAAGCTTCTTCTTCAATATTTTCAGTAGCTTCTCAAATCCTTTGTCAGGCACAGCATTCTCTGCCTTCCACTGCAGCAATTCCAGTACGGTACCGAGCTTTGTGTTGCCATCTTCGCAATTGGGGTACAACCCTTTTTTGTGATCCTCTAACATGTGATCGAACTTCAGCTTCTCCTTTTGACTTTCGCATTGCGTCCTTGCATCGACAATGACCTGGCGGAGATCATCATCATCGGGCACATCTTCTGGTTCCTCTTGATCTTCAGCAGCTTCGCCCGTTGCAGCATCATCATGCACATCGTCTGGTTCCTCTTGATGTTCAGTAGCAACGTATTCAGGGGGCACATAGTTGTCATCGTACTCTTCTTCTTCGTCGTCTTCCATCATAACCCCTATTTCTCCGTGCCTCATCCAAACATTATAGTGTGGCATGAAACCCTTGTAAAGCAGGTGGGTGTGAAGGGATTTCCCGTCAGAGTAAGACTTTGTATTCCCACATATAGGGCATGGACAACACATAAAACCGTTCTGCTTGTTTGCCTCAGCCACTTCGAGAAAATCATGCGTGCCCTTAATGTACTCAGAGGTGTGTCTGTCACCGTACATCCATTGCTGGTTCATCTGCGTGCATTATATATAATTAAGTGTGTCAAAAATCATTACAGAACATCATGAGTAGATAATTAAGTGACCAAATTAATAGAAGTTCATCATCACATTAAAACCAAAGTACATACATAGTTCTCATCTAACAACATAAAGCTCTGCAGAGCATCTAAATTAATTAAACCATACATTGAAACTATGTAAAACATTTCAATGCGAAAACAAATGCGATCATAATCGCAACCAATGTAACAACTGATCCAACGGCATAATGATACCAAGCCTCGGTATGAATGGCATATTTTCTAATCTTTCTAATCTTCAAGCGCATTGCATCCATCTTGATCTTGTGATCATCGACGACATCCGCAACATGCAACTCCAATATCATCTTCTCCTCCTAAATTTTTCTAATTTTTTCCTTCAAGAAATTTTTTTCTTCTTCAACTAAATTTAACCTCTCAACAATAGGGTCGGTTGGAATTTCCGGTTCAACAACCTCCTAGATAAATAAAATCTATCTCACGTTGGTCGGCATTATTGTCATAAACAATAGATGAACCAATAGTTATGAAAAGATAATATATACCACATCCGAATCATAGACAGGACGAGGGCCGACGGGGGCGGATACCAAAACCATCGCACTATATAAGATGCAATAATAAAAGTAAGAAAATTATACAAGTATCTATATAAACATACAAGTAAGAATTTCTTTTTCCTTTCAAAAAGAAGATAAGAACAAGAGGCTCACCACGGTGGTGCGGGCGACGAGATCGGCGCAGGAGATCGACGGCGCTGAAGACGGGGACGAGACGTGATGGACCGCTAAACCTAGAAAAATATTGAGGAAAATGGAGCATGGAGGTCGAGCTTGGAGAGGAGAAAGCTTAAGTAGTGTGGCTCGGGCATTACATCGAACACCTCGTGTGCATAAGAGGTGAGCTAGAGCACCACAAAGCTCTCTCCTCGCCGGCCACCAAAAACAGAGCAGTGGGAGTGCTCTGCTCGCGGGAGAGGGGTATATATAGGCAATTAATTGGTCCCGGTTCGTGGCAAGAACCGGGACTAAAGGGCAGCCTTTGGTCCCGGTTCATGCCCACCACCGGGACCAATGGTGGTGGGCTAGGAGGTCAGCCCATTGGTCCCGGTTCGTCCCACCAACCGAGACCAAAAGGTCCAGACGAACCGGGACCAATGGCCCACGTGGCCCGGCCGGCCCCCGGGGCTCACGAACCGGGTCCAATGCCCCCATTGGTCCCGGTTCTGGATTGAACCGGGACTAATGGGCTGACCTGGCCTGGACCATTGCCCCCTTTTCTACTAGTGAGAATGAAAAGCCCAAGTATAATCTGCCTCGTGTGGCTGAAGTACGGCCATGTGAATGGCCTTGTGATGATTTCTTGAGAGCAGCCGGGATATATGATGATTTCTATCCTTTGGTTGATAATGCGGGCCTCATCGACTTCCTCCACAACCAACTTGAGCAGTATCTCTTACTCACCAATACTTTCATGCAAAACTTCTACTTTTATCCTAAGAAGTCACCTCCTTCAGTAGAGTTTAAATAATATGATGTTGATAGGGAGATGTCACTTTATGAATTTTGCACAGTATGCAAGATACCCTTCGGGGGCAGCTTAGAGGAACCACATCATAAAGATGTGGAAGTATTTATTGACACTATCACTGTAGGGGAAACGAGGAAAGTTTTCGATGCACGAATAACTAGCATACACTCTCCTGTATTACGCTACTTTGCAGTATTTGCTAGTCAATGCTTGATTGGTCGTGCAAACTGTGGAAACCTTAGTATTCCTAATATTATCATCTTGTTCCATGCCTTGTTTTGTGATAAAACTTTTAATATGGGTGTTGTCATTGCTAGAAGATTAAGCATGAACCATACTAAGGGCCCCATTTTTGGAGGTATCTGATACATCTCCAACGTATCTATAATTTTTGATTGTTCCATGCTATTATATTACCTGTTTTGGATGTCTATGGGCTTTATTTTACACATTTATATCATTTTTGGGACTAACCTACTAACCGGAGGCCCAGCCCGTATTGCTGTTTTTTTGCCTATTTCAGTTTTTGAAGAAAAGGAATATCAAACGGAGTCCAAACGGAATGAAACCTTCGGGAGCGTGATTTTGTGCATGAACGTGATCCAGAGTACTTGGAGTGCAAGTAAAGAAGCAGCCGAGGCAGTCACGAGGGTGGGGGCGTGCCCACCCCTACAGGGCACGCCCCCTATCTCGTGGGCCCCTCGAGCGGCCATCGGCGTACTTCTTCCTCCTATATAAGCCTACATACCCCAAAAACATCCAAGGAGCCACCAAAGAAATATTTCCACCACCGTAACCTTCTGTATCCGCGAGATCCCATCTTGGAGCCGTCGCCGACATTCTGCCCGAGGGGGAATCCACCACGGAGGGCTTCTACATCAACACCATAGCCCCTCCAATCAGTTCTGAGTAGTTTACCATGGACCTTCGGGTCCATAGTTATTAGCTAGATGGCTTCTTCTCTCTTTTTGGATCTCAATACAATGTTCTCCCCCTCTCTTGTGGAGATCTATTCGATGTAATCTCGTTTTGTGGTGTGTTTGTCGAGATCCAATGAATTGTGGGTTTATGATCAAGTTTATCTATGAATAATATTTGAATCTTCTCTGAATTATTTTATGTACGATTGAGTTACCTTTGCAAGTCTCTTCGAATTATCGGTTTGGTTTGGCCTACTAGATTGATCTTTCTTGCGATGGGAGAATAGCTTAGCTTTGGGATTCAATCTTGCGGTGTTCTTACCCAGTGACAGAAAGGGTTGCAAGACACGTATTGTATTGTTGCCATCGAGGATAAAAATATGGGGTTTATATCATATTGCTTGAGTTTATCCCTCTACATCATGTCATCTTTCTTAATGTGTTACTCTGTTCTTATGAAATTAATACTCTAGATGCATGCTGGATAGCGGTCGATGTGTGGAGTAATAGTAGTAGATGTAGGCAGAGTCGGTCTACTTGTCACGGCGTGATGCCTATATACATGATCATGCTTAGATAATCTCATAATTATTCACTTTTCTATCAATTGCTCGAGAGTAATTTGTTCACCCACCGTAATACTTATGCTATCTTGAGAGAAGCCTCTAGTGAAACCTATGGCCCCTGGGTCTATCTTTTATCTTATAAGTTTCCAATCTAATTTTATTTGCATCTTTATTTTCTGCATCTATATTATAAAATACCAAAAATATATTTATCTTATCATATTAGCTCTATCAGATCTCACTTTCTCAAGTGGCCGTGAAGGGATCGACAACCCCTTTATCGCGTTGGTTGCGAGTTCTTTGTTTGTTTGTGTAGGTTCGTGGGACTTGTGAGGAGCCTCCTACTGGATTGATACCTTGGTTCTCAAAAACTGAGGGAAATACTTATGCTACTGTGCTGCATCACTCTTTCCTCTTCAAGGAAAACCAATGCAAGATCAAGATGTAGCAAGAAGGATTTCTGGCGCCGTTGCCAGGGAGGTCTTCGCTCAAGTCAAGACATACCAAGTACCAAATTGTGTGAGTTCTCCAATACCAATAATAATGATTTCCTTAGTACTCCGATTACTCCTCTTAAGGATGTTGGGTCTTGTGAAATCAATGCTGCTTTGCTGAATCTTGTTATGAAAGATCAATTCTCCGACCTTCCTAGTGAAGATGCCGCTACCCATCTAAACAACTTTGTTGATTTGTGTGAGATGCAAAAGAAAAAAGATACGGATAATGATATTGTTAAATTGAAGTTATTTTCGTTTTCACTTAGAGATCGTGCTAAAGTTTGGTTTTCGTCTTTGCCTAGAAATAGTATTGATTCTTGGAACAAATGCAAAGATGCTTTTATCTCTAAGTATTTTCCTCCCGCTAAGATCATCTCCCTTAGGAACGATATTATGAATTTTAAACAACTTAATCATGAGCATGTTTCCCAATCTTGGGAAAGAATGAAATTGATGATTCGCAATTGCCCTACTCATGGTTTGAATTTTTGGATGATCATACAAAAATTTTATGCCGGATTGAATTTTGCTTCTAGAATCTTTTAGATTCGGCTGCCGGAGGCACGTTTATGGAAATCACTTTAGGAGATGCTACAAAACTTCTTGATAATATTATGGCTAATTATTCTCAATGGCACACCGAATGATCTGCTAGTAAAAAAGTGCATGCTATAGAAGAAATTAATGTTTTGAGTGGAAAGATGGATGAGCTTATGAGATTGTTTTCTACTAAGAGTTCTTCTATTGATCCCAATGATATGCCTTTATCTACCTTGATTTAGAATAATAATGAATCTATGGATATAAATTTTGTTGGTAGGAATAATTTTGGAAACAATGCTTATAGAGGAAACTTTAATCCTAGACCGTTCCCTAGCAATTCCTCTAATAATTATGGGAATTCCTACAATAATTCTTATTGTAATTTTAATAAGATGCCCTCTGATTTTGAAAATAGTGTGAAAGAATTTATGATCTCTCAAAAGAATTTTAATGCTTTGCTTGAAGAAAAATTTCTCAAAGTTGATGATTTGGCTAGGAACATTGATAGACTTTCGCTTGATGTTGATTCTCTTAAACTTAGATATTCTTATCCTAAGCATGATATCAATGAGTCTCTCAAAGAAATGAGAATTTCCATTGACGAGTGCAAGGAAAGAACCGCTAGATTGCGTGCTAAGAAAGATTGCTTTATAAAAGCGTGTTCTTCTAGTTTCCATGAAAATAATGATGAAGATCTTAAAGTTATTGATGTGTCCCCTATTAGATCTTTATTTTGCAATATGAATCTTGATAATAATGGGACTGGAGATGAGTCAACTTTATTTAGAAGGCGTCCCAAAATTTTGGAGTTTTTAGATCTTGATGCTAAATTTGGTAAAAGTGGGATTGGAGGTCATGACTTTAAATAGTATTGAACCCACTATCTCAGATTTCAAGGATTTTGATTATGATAATTGTTCTTTAGAAATTTGTATTTCCTTGTTGCAATCCGTTGTTAATTCTCCTCATGCTTATAGTCAGAATAAAGCCTTTACCAAACATATTGCCGATGCCTTGATGCAATCTTTTGATGAAAAACTTAATTTGGAAGTTTCTATACCTAGAAAACTTAATGATGAGTGGGAACCTACTATAAAGATTAAAATTAAAGATTATGAGTGCTTTGCCTTGTGTGATTTGGGTGCTAGTTTTTCCACGATTCCGAAAACTTTATGTGATATTCTAGGTTTCCATGATCTTGATGATTGCTCTTTAAATTTGCACCTTGCGGATTCCACCATTTAAAAGCCAATTGGAAGAATCAATGATGTTCTAATTGTTGCTAATAGAAATTTGGTGCCTGTTGGTTTTATCGTTCTTGATATAGATTGCAATCTTTCTTGCCCTATTATTCTTGGTAGACCTTTCCTTAGAACGATTGGTGCGATTATTGATATGAACGAAGGGAATATTAGATTCCAATTTCCATTAAAGAAAGGCATGGAGCACTTTCCAAGAACGAAAGTCAAATTACCTTATGAATCTATCATGCGAGCTAGCTATGAATCAAGTGCCAAAGATGGCACTACGTAGATCTATCTTCGCTTTTATGCCTAGCTAGGGGCGTTAAACGATAGCACTAGTTGAGAAACCCAATTTTCTTTGTGTTTCTTGTTTTTGTTCCTGTGCAATAAATTTTGTTTCTACTTTCTGTTTAGATGTGTTTTCTTGCTTTATTTAGTGTTTGTGCCAAGTAGAACCTATAGGATAACCTATGATATGAGTTGATTTGATTCTGCTAAAAAACAGAAACTTTGCGCTCACGAGAAAAAATTCAATAAATCACACAAACGAGTTTTGCATTGATTCTTTTTGCTTTTGTTCAATACAAAAAAATTTTAGGATGTACTATTTCGGTAGGATTTTTAAAGTTCCAGAAGTTTGCGTTAGTTACAGATTTCTACAGACTGTTCTGTTTTTGACAGATTCTGTTTTTCGTGTGTTGTTTACTTATTTTGATGCATCTATGGCTAGTATGTAAGGGTATGAACCATAGAGAACTTGGAATACAGTAGGTTTAACACCAATATAAATAAAGAATGAGTTCATTACAGTACCTTATGTGGTGGTTTTGTTTTCTTTCACTAACGGAGCTTATTATAATTCCTGTTGAGTTTTGTGTTGTGAAGTTTTCAAGTTTTGGGTAAAGATTTGATGGACTATGGAATAAAGGGTGGAAAAATCCTAAGCTTGGGGATGCCCAAGGCACCCCAATGTATTAAATAATAGCCAAAAGCCTAAGCTTGGGGATGCCCCCGGAAGGCATCCCCTCTTTCATTTTCGTTCATTGGTAACTTTACTTGGAGCTATAATTTTATTTGCTACATGATATGCGTTTTGCTTGGAGCGTTGTGTATTATATTAGTATTTTCTTTCTAGTTTATCACAATCATCCTTGCTGTAACACACCTTTTGGGAGAAGCCTATTTTATTGAAATTAATTAGAATATGCTATGTGCTTCACTTATATCTTTTGAGCTAGATAGGTTTTGCTCTAGTGCTTCACTTATATCTTTTAGAGCACGGCGGTGGATTAATTTTGAAGAAATTGTTGATCTCTCATGCTTCACTTATATTATTTTGATACTATTTTAGAACAACATGGTATTTGCTATGGTTATAAATTGGTCCTAGAATGATGAGCATCCAAGTTGGGTATAATAAAAACTATCACAAGAAGTGAATTGGATGCTATGATCAACTTGATACTTGATAATTGTTTTGAGATAGGGAGGTAGTGATATTAAAGTCATGCTAGTTGGGTGATTATGAATTTAAATAATGCTTGTGTTGAAGTTAGCAAGTCCTGTAGCATGCACGTATGGTTAAAGTTGTGTAACAAATTTGAAGCATCAAGTGTACCTGGCTTGTGCATCCTTATGAGTGGCGGTCGGGGACGAGCGATGGTCTTTTCCTACCAATATATCCCCCTAGGAGCATGCGTGTAGTGCTTGGTTTTTGATGACTTTTAAATTTTTGCAATAAGTATATGAGTTCTTATGACTAATGTTGAGTCCATGGATTATACGCACTTTTACCTTTCCATCATTGCTAGCCTCGTCGGTACCGTGCATTGCCCACTACTAGGAAAAGGGCTATAGATGGAAATGGCACTAATGGCGCACCAGACATGTGGTGCGCCATTAGTATATACTAATGGCGCACCACCTTCTGATGCGCCATTAGTGTTGAAACTACTAATGGCGCACCCTGCCTACGGTGCGCCATTAGTACCAAAAAAAATTTTTTGAACTAGTGCGCCTGTCCAAACATACTAATGGCGCACCGTGTGTGTGGTGCGCCATTACTAGTTAAACTAGTAATGGCGCACCATGCCACGGTGCGCCATTAGTAACCTTGGCCACCACTTCCAC
>NC_057798.1:67086576-67087164 GCF_018294505.1 Triticum aestivum
AAATAAAACAAAATGATAAAAATGTCAAAAAAATAAAAGAAAATAAGTTTCCCATGTGATATGTGGCCTAGTTGTTGGGAAAATTTGCAAATATGAATTTTGACTTCATTTGCAAAATCTCGCGAGAATTTGTAAAAATGGGCATAACTTTTGCATACTAACTCGGATGAAAAAGTTTTTTATATGAAAAATCATCTACTCGAAAAGTTACATCCAAATTTAACGGGGGGAACCCCGTTAAACATTTTCAAAATCCTCAAAAACCTAACAGAAAAAAAGATACGAGGCTTTTAAGATCTAGAGAGGCAAAAAAAATCAAAAAAATTCAAACTTACTAATGGCGCACCTGCCCATGGTGCGCCATTAGTATCTTCCCTCCTTCAAAATTCAGAATAAGTCAAAAAAATAAAAAAAAAATTACTAATGGCGCACCTGCCCGCGGTGCGCCATTAGTATGCCGTATATATGGCTGGTCCTCTCCTCCTCTCTTCATTTCATCTTCCCTTCTCTCCTCCTCTGCGGCGACCTCCTCCTACCTCCTCCCTCCTCCCTCCTCCCTCCTCCCTCCTTCCTCCTCCCTCCTCCCCT
>NC_057798.1:67087768-67095258 GCF_018294505.1 Triticum aestivum
TAGATACTAATGGCGCACCACTGGTGCGCCATTAGTAAAAATTACTAATGGCGTGCTGTTAGTGGTGCACCACAGATGCGCCATTAATGGCCATAATAGGTGCGCCATTAGTAGAGGTTTTTCTAGTAGTGGCCCTTTCTCACCTTGAGAGTTGGTGAAAACTTCGCCGGTGCATCCAATCCCCGTGATATGATACGCTCTATCGCACATAAACCTCCTTATATCTTCCTCAAAACAGCCACCATACCTACCTATGTATGGCATTTCCATAGCCATTCCGAGATATATTGCCATGCAACTTTCCACCGTTCCGTTCATCATCATCATGACATACATTACTTTTGTCATATTGCCATTGCATGATCATGTAGTTGACATCGTATTTGTGGCAAAGCCACCATGCATAATTTTTTATACATGTCACTCTTGATTCATTGCACCATCCCGATACACCGCCGGAGGCATTCATATAGAGTCATATCTTGTTCTAGTTTCAAGTTGTAATTCATGTGTTGTAATCAATAAAAGTGTGATGATCCTCATTATTAGAGCATTGCCCAAAAAGAAAAAAAGAAAGGCCAAAAGAAAAAAAGAAAGGCCAAATAAAATAAAATAAAAATGAAAAAAAGGGGCAATGCTACTATCTCTTTTTCCACACTTGTGCTTCAAAGTAGCACCTTGTTCTTCATGTAGTGAGTCTCATATATTGTGCTTCAAAGTAGCACCATGTTTTCATGTAGAGAGTCTCATAGGTTGTCACTTTCATATACTAGTGGGAATTTTTCATTATAGAACTTGGCTTGTATATTCCTACGATGGGCTTCCTCAAATGCCCTAGGTCTTCGTGAGCCAGCAAGTTGGATGCACACCCACTAGTTTTCTTCTGTTGAGCTTTCATTCATTTATAGCTCTAGTGCATCCGTTGCATGGCAATCCCTACTCCTCATGTTGACATCAATTGATGGCATTCCCATAGCCCGTTGATTATCCTCATCAATGTAAGACTTTCTCCTTCTTTGTCTTCTTCACACAATCCCCAATCATTATTCTATTCCACCCATAGTGCTATGTCCATGGCTCATGCTCATGTATTGCGTGAAGGTTGAAAAAGTTAGAGATTATTTAAGTACGAAACAATTTCTTGGCTTGTCATCGGGGGTATAGAAGTTCTGAACATCTTTGTGTGACGAAAAAGAAGCATAGCCTAACTATATGATTTTGTAGGGATGAACTTTCTTTAGCCATGTTATTTTGAGAAGACATGATTGCTTTTATTAGTATGCTTGAAGTATTGCTATTTCTTTTGTCAATATGAACTTTTATTTTGAATCACTTGGATCTGAATATCCATGCCACAATAAAGAGAAATTACATTGAGAATTATGCTAGGTAGCATTCCACATCAAAAATTCTGTTTTTATCATTTACCTACTCGAGGACGAGCAGGAATTAAGCTTGGTGATGCTTGATACGTCTCCAATGTATCTATAATTTTTGATTGTTCCATGTTATTATATTACCTGTTTTGGATGTCTATGGGCTTTATTTTACACATTTATATCATTTTTGGGACTAACCTACTAACCGGAGGCCCAGCCCGTATTGCTTTTTTTTGCCTATTTCAGTATTTCGAAGATAAGGAATATCAAACGGAGTCCAAACGGAATGAAACCTTCGGGAGCGTGATTTTTGGAATGACGTGATCCAGATGACTTGGAGTGCAAGTCAAGAAGCAGTCGAGGCAGCCATGAGGGTGGGGGGCGTGTCCACCCCTACAGGGCACGCGCCCCTGTCTCGTGGGCCCCTCGGGCGGCCACCGACATACTTCTTCCTCCTATATAAGCCTACATACCCCAAAAACATCCAGGGAGCCACCGAAGAAATATTTTCACCACCGTAACCTTTTGTATCCACGAGATCCCATCTTGGAGCTGTCGCTGGCGTTCTGCCCGAGGGGGAATCCACCATGGAGGGCTTCTACATCAACACCATAGCCCCTCCAATGAGTTGTGAGTAGTTTACCACAGACCGTCGGGTCTATAGTTATTAGCTAGATGGCTTCTTCTCGCTTTTTGGATCTCAATACAATGATCTCCCCCTCTCTTGTGGTGATCTATTCGATGTAATCTCTTTTTGCGGTGTGTTTGTCGAGATCCGATGAATTGTGGGTTTAGGATCAAGTTTATCTATGAATAATGTTTGAATCTTCTCTGAATTCTTTTATGTATGATTGAATTATCTTTGCTAGTCTCTTCGAATTACCGGTTTGGTTTGGCCTACTAGATTGATCTTTCTTGCCATGGGAGAAGTGCTTAGCTTTGGGTTCAATCTTGCGGTGTTCTTACCCAGTGACAGAAAGGGTTGCAAGACACGTATTGTATTGTTGCCATCGAGGATAAAAAGATGGGGTTTATATCATATTGCTTGAATTTATCCCTCTACATCATTTCATCTTTCTTAATGTGTTACTCTATTCTTATGAACTTAATACTCTAGATGCATGCTGGATAGCGGTCAATGTGTGGAGTAATAGTAGTAGAGGCAGGCAGGAGTCGGTCTACTTGTCACGAACGTGATGCCTATATACATGATCATGCCTAGATAATCTCATAATTATTCGCTTTTCTATCAATTGCTCGACAGTAATTTGTTCACCCACCGTAATACTTATGCTATCTTGAGAGAAGCCTCTAGTGAAACCTATGGCCCCCGGGTCTATCTTTTATAATATAAGTTTCCAATCTACTTTTATTTCCATCTTTATTTTCTGCATCTATATTATAAAATACTACAAATATATTTATCTTATCATATTATCTCTATCAGATCTCACTTTCGCAAGTGGTCGTGAAGGGATTGACAACCCCTTTATCGCGTTGGTTGCGAGTTCTTTGTTTGTTTGTGTAGGTTCGTGGGACTTGTGAGGAGCCTCCTACTGGATTGATACCTTGGTTCTCAAAAACTGAGGGAAATACTTACGCTACTGTGTTGCATCACCCTTTCCTCTTCAAGGAAAACCAACGCAAGCTCGAGACGTAACAGTATCTATGTCGCACGCCTTGCTATACACTTCGAGATACCTATTAGGTACTATGAGGAAGAATAAAAACTGATTCCCCCTACCTTTCTAGATTACAAGAGCATGGTAGCACATGAGTTTATTGTTGCAAATGATGAGAATGTGCTTAAGTATAATTTGAGATATCATAAGAAACACAGTGAAACTATTATCCTGCCTGCACCCTCTTTGTTTGATTTATCTTCAGGCACGTTTCTCGTCTTACCGGAGGCCGCTCGTGCTTACCAAGGCCAGACGTCAGCCCCGGAGCTTGAGTCGGAACAACAACTTGACCCTTATCGACCATCCTTTTATCAGTGGAATCCGGCGGAGTTTGCCAGCCAGTGGTACCCAGATGATGCACCTCAGTACACTGGAGGGAGTAGCTCTGACCCATGGCGATAGACCAACTTAGGCCAAAAGCCTAAGCTTGGGGGAGTACGTATTTCTCACCGACTTTACATTCATGTTCACACACTCATTCTAGTGTCGGTGCTCATACTCTTTCATTGTACTATCCATGCTAGTCTAATTTATTTTCTCGCTTTCTTCTTGTGTGTTAGATAAACCTTAAGAGAAACCAAAAAAAACTAGTTAGCTTAATTTCTATGCTCTAGTAGTAATAATTAAAAGAAAAACTCAAAAAGATTTCTAGTTCTTCTTTTTGCTTGTTGGGAGCTTTCCCGTGTAAATGGTTTTATTTCTTTTCCTTTGGGGGTCGAGAGAAGAAGACTATAATGAAAATGTCTAAGTGGCTCTCATATGCATAATTGATTTACCTTAACCAAGAGCCCATATTACTTTGTCTTATCTCTTGAAATGAATTCTTGCATATTCCAGCTTAGTCCAATGCACGTGCACTATTATTATTATCCACACCGTTCGGTTGTGCAAGTGAAAGGCAATGATGATGATATATGATGAAATGATTGAGATAAGAGGAGCTGGTATGAACTCGACCTCTCTTGTTTTTGTAAATATGATTAGCTAATCGGTCCTAATTCAGCCTATTATGAATAAACATGTTTGCAATGACAATTAGAGATTATATTTGCTTATGCCATGCTTAATTAGCTATGAGTTATAATGGTTTAGCTCGCATGCCAACATGCTATTAAAATGGTTGTGATGTGGTATAATAGGGTGGTATCCTCCTTTGAATGAATTGAGTGACTCGACTTGGCATATGTTCACGCATGTAGTTGAAACAAAATCAACATAGCCTTCACGATATTTATGTTCATGGTGGATTGTATCCTACTCATGCTTGCACTCAGTGTCTATTAATTTTAATGCATGTTCATTACTGTTGTCACTCTCTCAGTTGGTTGCTTCCCAGTCTCTTTCTAGCCTTCACTTGTACTAAGCGGGAATACTGCTTGTGCATCCAAACTCCATAAACCCCAAAGTTATTCCATATGAGTCCACCATACCTTCCTATATGCGGTATCTACCTGCCGTTCCAAGTAAATTTGTATGTACCAAACTCCAAACCTTCATATGAAATTCTATTTTGTATGCTCGAACAGCTCATGTATCAACTAGGGTTGTCTGTATCTTCCATGCTAGGCGGGTTATTCTCAAGAGGAGTGGACTCCGCTCCTCACTCACGAGAAAATGGCTGGTCACCGGGATGCCTAGTCCCATGCTCAAATCAAATCAAAATAATTAAACAAAACTCCCCCAGGATTGTTGTTAGTTGGGGGCACCCGTTGTTTCGGGCAAGCCATGGATTGATGCTTGTTGGTGGAGGGGGAGTATAAAACTTTACCATTCTATTTGGGAACCGCCTATAATGTGTGTAACATGGAAGATATCGAGATCTAATAGTTGTTATGTTGATAGTAAAAGTATACCGCTCAAAATGCTATTATCTCTGTTTTGAAAATCGAGCTCTGGCACCTCTACAAATCCCCGCTTCCCTCTGCGAATGGCCTATCTATTTAGTTTTATGTTGAGTCATCACCCTCTTATTAAAAGGCACCCCCTGGAGAGCACCGCTGTCAGTTGCATGGATTACTATTACTTTATATTGGGTATGACTATGACTGGATCTCTTTTACCATGAATTACCATGACTATGACTGGATCTCTTTTAGTCAGTCCTTGATCTTTAAAGGTGCTCTGCATTTATGTTTTGCGGTCTCGGAAAGGGCTAGCGAGATACCATCTTGTTATATCATATTATGATTGTTTTTAGAAAGTGTTGTCTTCCGAGTTTTATTATTATTGCTCACTAGTTGATTATGCCATTGATATGAGTAAAAATGAGACCTAAGTGTTATTGTGAATGTGGTTAGTCATAATCTTTGCTGAAAACTTGAATGCTAGCTTTACATATTTACATCAACAAGAGCAAACAGAGTTTGTAAAAGTTTTTCTTTGTCACTTTCAGTTTATCAACTGGATTGCTTGAGGACAAGCAAAGGTTTAAGCTTGGGGGAGTTGATACGTCTCCGTCGTATCTACTTTTCCAAACACTTTTGCCCTTGTTTTGGACTCTAACTTGCATGATTTGAATGGAACTAACCCGGACTGACGCTATTTTCAGCAGAACTGCCGTGGTGTTATTTTTGTGCAGAAACAAAAGTTCTTTGAATGACCTGCAAATCAACGGAGGCACTTTTCAGAATTAATAAAAAATATTGGCGAAAGAATTAACGTCAGGGGGCCCACACCCTGGTCATGAGGGTGGGGGCGCGCCCCCTCCCCTAGGGCGCGCCCCCCTGCCTCGTGGTCCCCCTGGACGTCCACCGACCTCAACTCCAACTCCATATATCTGCTTTCGCGGAGAAAAAAATAAGTGAATAAGGATTCTTCGCGTTTTACGATACAGAGCCGCCGCCAAGCCCTAAACCTCTCGGGAGGGCTGATCTGGAGTCCGTTCGGGGCTCTGGAGAGGGGAATCCATCACCGTCGTCATCATCAACCATCCTCCATCACCAATTTCATGATGCTCACCGCCGTGCGTGAGTAATTCCATCGTAGGCTTGCTGGACGGTGATGGGTTGGATGAGATTTACCATGTAATTAAGTTAGTTTTGTTAGGGTTTGATCCCTAGTATCCACTATGTTCTGAGATTGATGTTGCTATGCTTACTGCTTGTCACTATGGCCCGAGTGCCATGATTTCAGATCTGAACCTATTATGTTTTCATAAATATATGTGAGTTCTTGATCCTATCTTGCAAGTCTATAGTCACCTATTATGTGTTATGATCCGTTAACCCCGAAGTGACAATAATCGGGATACTTACCGGTGATGGCCGTAGTTTGAGGAGTTCATGTATTCACTAAGTGTTAATGCTTTGGGACGGTTCTCTATTAAAAGGAGGCCTTAATATCCCTTAGTTTCCATTAGGACCCCGCTTCCACGGGAGGGTAGGACAAAAGATGGCATGCAAGTTCTTTTCCATAAGCACGTATGACTATATTCAAAATACATGCCTACATTACATTGATGAACTGGAGCTAGTTCTATGTCACCCTATGTTATAACTATTACATGAGGAATCGCATCTAACATAATTATCCATCATTGATCCAATGCGTACAAGCTTTTCACATATTGTTCTTTGCTTAGTTACTTTGTCGTTTCCATTGTTACAATCACTACAAAACTGCTACTGTTACTATTACTACCATACTACTTTGCTAATAAATACTTTGATGCAGATACTAAGTTATCCAGGTGTGGTTGAATTGACAACTCAACTGCTAATACTTGAGAATATTCTTTGGCTCCCCTTGTGTCGAATCAATAAATTTGGGTTGAATACTCTACCCTCGGAAACTGTTGCGATCCCCTATACTTGCGGGTTATAAGGCAACCTCTCGACCCCTTGGCGATCCTCGACCCTAGCTAGTTCACGACCCTCGACCGCTCAGCGATCCACGACCCTCTACCCTAGTTCCCGACCCTCGACCCCCTCATGTCACGTTTGTCTAGTGTCAAAGGATTCAACAAAACCATGTCTTCATCACTAGGCGAAAGTAACAGGCGCATGATGGTATGAAGTTCTCCAAAGTTATTCTGGAACGGAATCCCAAATAGGATAATTCGCTTTTTGGTACAAAGTACAGCCAGATCCTTCCGAATATCGCTATTTGGAAGGCCTTTGCTGAAATTTGTACCAAAAGGCAGATTATCCTATCCGGGACTCCGTTCCAGAATAACTTTGGAGAACTTCGTATCATCATGCCCCGATTACTTCCGGCTAATGATGAAGCCATGGATTTCTTCAATACTTTGACACTAGGCAACCTCTCGACCCCTCGGCGATCCTCGACCCCTCAAAACCTCGACCCCTCGGCCCCTCGACAACCCTCGAACCCTCAAACCCTCGACCCTAGAACCCTCGAACCCTCGACCCTCGACCCTAGAACCCTCGAACCCTCGGCCCCTCGGCCCTTCGACGACCCTCGAACCCTT
>NC_057798.1:67095561-67096291 GCF_018294505.1 Triticum aestivum
CTCGACCCTCGACCCCTCGACCCTTGAACCCTTGACCCTGGAACCCTCGAACCCTCGACCCCTCGAACCTTGAATCCTCGACACCCTCGTTCCTAATAATAATAAAAAGAAGAAGAAGAAGAAGAAGAAGAAGAATAAGAAGAAGAAGAAGAAGAAGAAAAAGAAGAAGAATAAGAAGAAAAAGAAAAGAGGAGAAGAAGATGAAGAAAGAAAAAAAGGAGAAGAAGAAGGAATAGAGTAGAAGAAGAAAAAATATCTATTTTTTGTTCTTCTCCTCTATTCCTTCTACTTATCCTTTTTTTCTTCTACTTCCTCTTCTTATTTTTCTTCTCCTCTTCTAATCCTTCTTCTTCTCCTTCTTCCTTCTTCCTCTTGTATTCTTTTTCCTTATTTTCCTTCTTCCTCGACGACCCTAACCCTAAACAGTAAAACTTCCTCGACATCCTCGCCTCTCTCATGAACAAAAAAAATCTATGAATAAAAAAACATCATATTCTATGAACAAAAAAACATCATATTCCATCCACAACCATGCATACATCATATATATGATCATCTATGAACAAAAAAAACATCATATTCTAAAAAAATCATCATATATATGAACAAAAACAATTATGATAACAAGCATATATATCATCATATATATGAAAAAATAAGCATATATATGAAAAAAACAAGCATATATATCATCATATATATGAAAAATAACAAGGACAGGGAGGGCGCC
>NC_057798.1:67096497-67100392 GCF_018294505.1 Triticum aestivum
CGGCGAGCGGCAACGGCATCGGGCGATGGCGAGGGCGCGGGCGACGGTGACGATAGGCGCGGGCGACGGCGATAACGACGGCAGAGGCGGCGAGCGGCGTTGGGGCAGCCTGGTGGCTTCTATGTCATCGGCATCGTCGGGGCAACTGCGAGAGGTAGGGTGAAAATTTCCTAAGTGTCATCTATATAGCAAAGCCTTTAGTCCTGGTTGGTGGCACCAGCCGGGACTAATGCCCCCCTTTAATCCTGGTTGGTTCCACCAACCGGGACCAAAGGTCTCTTTTCAGTAGCCCAAAGGGCGGGAAGTAGAGGCTTTTGTTCCCGGTTGGTGGCACCAACGAGGACTAAAGGGGGGGCATTGGTCCCGATTGGTACCATGCACCCTTTTAGTCCCGGTTTGTGCCACCAACCGGGACCAAAGGCCTTGTGCTGTTGCACCCGTGTCAAAAGTTTAGTCCCACCTCGCTAGTTCAGAGAGCTCGAGAGTGGTTTATAAGCGATGTTGCACCCACCCTCTTGAGCTCCTCTCAACTGCAGGCTTTCGGGCCTGTTAGTGTGTGCATGTGTGTAACACCCACGATGCGGCTATATCTCCCACGTGTCGAAGTATGACTTAGAGGCATAACCGCATGGTGGTTTTGTCGCAAGAAGGGTCATCTTCACACAGTCCCATGTAATGAACAAGAATGGGATAAAGAGTTGGCTTACAATCGCCACTTCACACAATGAACATATAATAAATCATACATCATTCAGAGTACACACATATAGTCCGACTACGGACGAAGCCAAAAGAAAAGAAGATAACCCAACTGCTAGATCCCCGATCGTCCCAACTGGGCTCCACTACTGTCCAACATGAAATGAAACATAGCAACGACCAAGATCTTCATTGAGCTCCCATCTGAGGTCGGTTGCATCACCTGCACTGGTATCATCGGCACCTGCAACTATTGTGATAGTATCTGGTGAGTCACGAGGACTCGGCAATCTCAAAACCCGCGAGATCAAGACTATTTAAGCTTATGGGAAAGGAAGGGGTAAAGTGGTAAGGTTGCAGCAGCGACTAAGCATATATGGTGGCTAACATACGCAAATAAGAGCGAGAAGAGAGCAAACGGAACTGTCGTGAAGCTAGCAATGATCAAGAAGTGATCCTGAACTCCTACTTACGTCAAACATAACCCAAAACCGTGTTCACTTCTCGGACTCCGCCGAAAAGAGACCATCACAGCTACACACGCTGTTGATGTATTTTAAAGAGGTCACTTGTGAAGTTATCTACAACCGGACATTAAGAAATTCCCATCTGCCTCATAACCGCGGGCACGGCTTTCGAAAGTTTATACCCTGCAGGGGTGTCCCAACTTAGCCCATCACAAGCTCTCACGGTCAACGAAGGATATACCTTCTCCCGGGAAGACCCGATCAGCCTCGGAATCCAGGTTCGCAAGACATTTCGACAATTATAAAACAAGACCAGCAAAGCCGCCCGATGTGCCGACAAATCCCGATAGGAGTCGCACGTACCTCGTTCTCAGGGCACACCGGATAACTCAAGCTACACGTAAAACCAGCCCTCAAGTTGCCCCGAGGTGGCCCCGCAGGCTGCTCATTTTGGACCAACACTCGAAGGAGCACTGGCCCGGGGCGGTTAAAATAAAGATGACCCTTGAGTCTGCAGAACCCAAGGGAAAAAGGCTTAGGTGACAAATGTTAAAACCAATGTTGGGCCTTGCTGGAGGAGTTTTATTCAAAGCGAACTGTCAAGGGGGTCCCATAAATCACCCAACCGTGTAAGGAACGCAAAATCAAGGAACATAACACCGGTATGACGGAAACTAGGGCGGCAAGAGTGGAACAAAACACCAGGCATAAGGCCGACTCTTCCACCCTTTACCAAGTATATAGATGCATTAATTAAATAAGAGATATTGTGATATCCCAAAATAATCCTGTCCATCATGGAGCAATCTTCAACTTCACCTGCAACTAAAAATGCTATAAGAGGGGCTAAGCAAAGCGGTAACATAGCCAAGCAATGGTTTGCTAGGAAGGGTGAAAAAGGTTAGAGGCCGACATGGCAATATGGGAGGCATGGTAAACAAGTGATAGGTAGCGCAGCATAGCGATAGAACGGAGCAACTAGCAAGCAAAGATAGAAGTGATATCGAGGGTAATGGTCATCTTGCCTGAGATCCCGATAGGAAGAAGAACGAGTCCATGAAGAAGACAAACGGACGTAGTCGAACGAATCCTCACAACTCCGGAACGAAACCGAAGCTAACGAGAGAAGCAAACCGGAAAGAAGAAAACAACATGGTAAACAACCATCACATAATCATGGCATGATGCACAACCAAATATGATGCATGTCCGGTTTACAGAGGCATGGCATGGCAAAGCGTAACAAACAATACTACAAGTTAAGTGGAGCTCAATATGCAACGAGTTGCATATTGACGGAACACCACATTCAAATATTTAGTTCTCTCTCGTTTAGGAACACAACAATATTAAATGTTATTAAACATGGCAAGGGTGAAGCATAATTAAACTACCTATTTAGGCAAGTTTAAGTGAGGCCGGAAACAACAAACAACAAACAACAATTCCGGGAAGTCCCCATATGACATTTAGTAGTTTAATGCAAACACAATTTTAAACATTTAAATGTTGTTATCATGATGCGGATGACATATACAAGTTTTATGCAATTTTATGAAAATGTTGACATGAGCATATTATGAAGCATTTGGTCACCATGGCGGAACGAAAAGGGTGCCACGGCGGCAAAACAAAAATGGTGCCACGGCAACATATCCGAAAATGATGCCACGGCAACATATCCGAAAATTATGCCACGGCAACATATCGGTTCCGGTAGCTCACGGAGATACCGGTGCAAAAGGAGGCGTGCGGATGCGTGTCATGCAAGGATGGTGGGGTGCTCCCGGATTCCGGGTTCCCACGGGACGGTGGCATGGCAAATGAGGAACGTGCAAAGACAATTCGGACACGGTGCAAAACTCGAGCATCTCATACAACACATGCATTCGATCACGGTCGGTCATCAAGGGAAGTAGTGGTTCACGCGCGTTTCGGTCGGTCATCGAGGGAAGTAGTGGTCATCGAGGGAACGATAAAATTATGCGTGCGTTTCGGGCGGAGCGAGTTCGTCGAGGGAAGTAGTGGTTCACGCGCCGTAGTGGAGGTAGTCGTTCTCGCGGCGGTAGTGGAAGTAGACGTTCACGAGTCGTCGTGGGAAGTAGTCGTACACGTTTCGTAGTTGTACATGTCGGCGGTAGTAGTTGTTCAGGGTCTTGGCGGGTTGTCATGTAGCCGTACATGTTCGTCGTGGTACACGGTTCGTAGACGTTCGAGTCATCGGTAGAGGAAGTAGTGGTACATCTCGTAGTGGAAGTAGTTGTTCATGTCCCGTAGATGTTCAGGGTCCACGGGGTCTTCGCGGGTCGACGGTAGTGGTACACATTTCGGAAGAGGTTCACGACGATGGTAGTCGAACTTGGTGATACGCACTTTTACCTTTCCATCATTGCTAGCCTCGTCGGTACCGTGCATTGCCCACTACTAGGAAAAGGGCTATAGATGGAAATGGCACTAATGGCGCACCAGACATGTGGTGCGCCATTAGTATATACTAATGGCGCACCACCTTCTGATGCGCCATTAGTGTTGAAACTACTAATGGCGCACCCTGCCTACGGTGCGCCATTAGTACCAAATTTTTTTTTTGAACTAGTGCGCCTGTCCAAACATACTAATGGCGCACCGTGTGTGTGGTGCGCCATTACTAGTTAAACTAGTAATGGCGCACCATGCCACGGTGCGCCATTAGTAACCTTGGCCACCACTTCCACCGAATGCACCCCCCC
>NC_057798.1:67101924-67109558 GCF_018294505.1 Triticum aestivum
GTTACTAATGGCGCATCCAGTTGTGGTGCGCCATTAGTATCCAAAGCACCTGGCCCCTGGGAGACATACTAATGGCGCACCGTGGCCTATACTAATGGCGCACCAGTGGTGCGCCATTAGTATACCAGATACTAATGGCGCACCACTGGTGCGCCATTAGTAAAAATTACTAATGGCGTGCTGTTAGTGGCGCACCACAGATGCGCCATTAATGGCCATAATAGGTGCGCCATAAGTAGAGGTTTTTCTAGTAGTGGCCCTTTCTCACCTTGAGAGTTGGTGCAAACTTCGCCGGTGCATCCAATCCCCGTGATATGATACGCTCTATCGCACATAAACCTCCTTATATCTTCCTCAAAACAGCCACCATACCTACCTATGTATGGCATTTCCATAGCCATTCCGAGATATATTGCCATGCAACTTTCCACCGTTCCGTTCATCATCATCATGACATACATTACTTTTGTCATATTGCCATTGCATGATCATGTAGTTGACATCGTATTTGTGGCAAAGCCACCATGCATAATTTTTTATACATGTCACTCTTGATTCATTGCACCATCCCGATACACCATCGGAGGCATTCATATAGAGTCATATCTTGTTCTAGTTTCAAGTTGTAATTCATGTGTTGTAATCAATAAAAGTGTGATGATCCTCATTATTAGAGCATTGCCCAAAAAGAAAAAAAGAAAGGCCAAAAGAAAAAAATAAAGGCCAAATAAAATAAAATAAAAATGAAAAAAAGGGGCAATGCTACTATCTCTTTTTCCACACTTGTGCTTCAAAGTAGCACCTTGTTCTTCATGTAGTGAGTCTCATATATTGTGCTTCAAAGTAGCACCATGTTTTCATGTAGAGAGTCTCATAGGTTGTCACTTTCATATACTAGTGGGAATTTTTCATTATAGAACTTGGCTTGTATATTCCTACGATGGGCTTCCTCAAATGCCCTAGGTCTTCGTGAGCCAGCAAGTTGGATGCACACCCACTAGTTTTCTTCTGTTGAGCTTTCATTCATTTATAGCTCTAGTGCATCCGTTGCATGGCAATCCCTAATCCTCATGTTAACATCAATTGATGGCATTCCCATAGCCCGTTGATTATCCTCATCAATGTAAGACTTTCTCCTTTTTTGTCTTCTTCACACAATCCCCAATCATTATTCTATTCCACCCATAGTGCTATGTCCATGGCTCATGCTCATGTATTGCGTGAAGGTTGAAAAAGTTAGAGATTATTTAAGTACGAAACAATTTCTTGGCTTGTCATCGGGGGTATAGAAGTTCTGAACATCTTTGTGTGACGAAAAAGAAGCATAGCCTAACTATATGATTTTGTAGGGATGAACTTTCTTTAGCCATGTTATTTTGAGAAGACATGATTGCTTTTATTAGTATGCTTGAAGTATTGCTATTTCTTTTGTCAATATGAACTTTTATTTTGAATCACTTGGATCTGAATATCCATGCCACAATAAAGAGAAATTACATTGAGAATTATGCAAGGTAGCATTCCACATCAAAAATTCTGTTTTTATCATTTACCTACTCGAGGACGAGCAGGAATTAAGCTTGGTGATGCTTGATACGTCTCCAATGTATCTATAATTTTTGATTGTTCCATGTTATTATATTACCTGTTTTGGATGTCTATGGGCTTTATTTTACACATTTATATCATTTTTGGGACTAACCTACTAACCGGAGGCCCAGCCCGTATTGCTTTTTTTGCCTATTTCAGTATTTCGAAGATAAGGAATATCAAACGGAGTCCAAATGGAATGAAACCTTCGGGAGCGTGATTTTTGGAACGAACGTGATCCAGATGACTTGGAGTGCAAGTCAAGAAGCAGTCGAGGCAGCCATGAGGGTGGGGGCGCGTCCACCCCTACAGGGCACGCGCCCCTGTCTCGTGGGCCCCTCGGGCGGCCACCAACGTACTTCTTCCTCCTATATAAGCCTACATACCCCAAAAACATCCAGGGAGCCACCGAAGAAATATTTTCACCACCGTAACCTTTTGTATCCACGAGATCCCATCTTGGAGCTGTCGCTGGCGTTCTGCCCGAGGGGGAATCCACCATGGAGGGCTTCTACATCAACACCATAGCCCCTCCAATGAGTTGTGAGTAGTTTACCACAGACCTTCGGGTCTATAGTTATTAGCTAGATGGCTTCTTCTCGCTTTTTGGATCTCAATACAATGATCTCCCCCTCTCTTGTGGTGATCTATTCGATGTAATCTCTTTTTGCGGTGTGTTTGTCGAGATCCGATGAATTGTGGGTTTAGGATCAAGTTTATCTATGAATAATGTTTGAATCTTCTCTGAATTCTTTTATGTATGATTGAATTATCTTTGCTAGTCTCTTCGAATTACCGGTTTGGTTTGGCCTACTAGATTGATCTTTCTTGCCATGGGAGAAGTGCTTAGCTTTGGGTTCAATCTTGCGGTGTTCTTACCCAGTGACAGAAAGGGTTGCAAGACACGTATTGTATTGTTGCCATCGAGGATAAAAAGATGGGGTTTATATCATATTGCTTGAATTTATCCCTCTACATCATGTCATCTTTCTTAATGCGTTACTCTATTCTTATGAACTTAATACTCTAGATGCATGCTGGATAGCGGTCAATGTGTGGAGTAATAGTAGTAGATGCAGGCAGGAGTCGGTCTACTTGTCACGAACGTGATGCCTATATACATGATCATGCCTAGATAATCTCATAATTATTCGCTTTTCTATCAATTGCTCGACAGTAATTTGTTCACCCACCGTAATACTTATGCTATCTTGAGAGAAGCCTCTAGTGAAACCTATGGCCCCCGGGTCTATCTTTTATAATATAAGTTTCCAATCTACTTTTATTTCCATCTTTATTTTCTGCATCTATATTATAAAATACTACAAATATATTTATCTTATCATATTATCTCTATCAGATCTCACTTTCGCAAGTGGTCGTGAAGGGATTGACAACCCCTTTATCGCGTTGGTTGCGAGTTCTTTGTTTGTTTGTGTAGGTTCGTGGGACTTGTGAGGAGCCTCCTACTGGATTGATACCTTGGTTCTCAAAAACTGAGGGAAATACTTACGCTACTGTGTTGCATCACCCTTTCCTCTTCAAGGAAAACCAACGCAAGCTCGAGACGTAACAGTATCTATGTCGCACGCCTTGCTATACACTTCGAGATACCTATTAGGCACTATGAGGAAGAATAAAAACTGATTCCCCCTACCTTTCTAGATTACAAGAGCATGGTAGCACATGAGTTTATTGTTGCAAATGATGAGAATGTGCTTAAGTATAATTTGAGATATCATAAGAAACACAGTGAAACTATTATCCTGCCTGCACCCTCTTTGTTTGATTTATCTCCAGGCACGTTTCTCGTCTTACCGGAGGCCGCTCGTGCTTACCAAGGCCAGACGTCAGCCCCAGAGCTTGAGTCGGAACCACAACTTGACCCTTATCGACCATCCTTTTATCAGTGCAATCCGGCAGAGTTTGCCAGCCAGTGGTACCCAGATGATGCACCTCAGTACACTGGAGGGAGTAGCTCTGACCCATGGCGATAGACCAACTTAGGCCAAAAGCCTAAGCTTGGGGGAGTACGTATTTCTCACCGACTTTACATTCATGTTCACACACTCATTCTAGTGTCGGTGCTCATACTCTTTCATTGTACTATCCATGCTAGTCTAATTTATTTTCTCGCTTTCTTCTTGTGTGTTAGATAAACCTTAAGAAAAACCAAAAAAAAACTAGTTAGCTTAATTTCTATGCTCTAGTAGTAATAATTAAAAGAAAAACTCAAAAAGATTTCTAGTTCTTCTTTTTGCTTGTTGGGAGCTTTCCCGTGTAAATGGTTTTATTTCTTTTCCTTTGGGGGTCGAGAGAAGAAGACTATAATGAAAATGTCTAAGTGGCTCTCATATGCATAATTGATTTACCTTAACCAAGAGCCCATATTACTTTGTCTTATCTCTTGAAATGAATTCTTGCATATTCCAGCTTAGTCCAATGCACGTGCACTATTATTATTATCCACACCGTTCGGTTGTGCAAGTGAAAGGCAATGATGATGATATATGATGAAATGATTGAGATAAGAGGAGCTGGTATGAACTCGACCTCTCTTGTTTTTGTAAATATGATTAGCTAATCAGTCCTAATTCAGCCTATTATGAATAAACATGTTTGCAATGACAATTAGAGATTATATTTGCTTATGCCATGCTTAATTAGCTATGAGTTATAATGGTTTAGCTTGCATGCCAACATGCTATTAAAATGGTTGTGATGTGGTATAATAGGGTGGTATCCTCCTTTGAATGAATTGAGTGACTCGACTTGGCATATGTTCACGCATGTAGTTGAAACAAAATCAACATAGCCTTCACGATATTTATGTTCATGGTGGATTGTATCCTACTCATGCTTGCACTCGGTGTCTATTAATTTTAATGCATGTTCATTACTGTTGTCACTCTCTCAGTTGGTTGCTTCCCAGTCTCTTTCTAGCCTTCACTTGTACTAAGCGGGAATACTGCTTGTGCATCCAAACTCCATAAACCCCAAAGTTATTCCATATGAGTCCACCATACCTTCCTATATGCGGTATCTACCTGCCGTTCCAAGTAAATTTGTATGTACCAAACTCCAAACCTTCATATGAAATTCTATTTTGTATGCTCGAACAGCTCATGTATCAACTAGGGTTGTCTGTATCTTCCATGCTAGGCGGGTTATTCTCAAGAGGAGTGGACTCCGCTCCTCACTCACGAGAAAATGGCTGGTCACCGGGATGCCTAGTCCCATGCTCAAATCAAATCAAAATAATTAAACAAAACTCCCCCAGGATTGTTGTTAGTTGGGGGCACCCCTTGTTTCGGGCAAGCCATGGATTGATGCTTGTTGGTGGAGGGGGAGTATAAAACTTTACCATTCTATTTGGGAACCGCCTATAATGTGTGTAACATGGAAGATATCGAGATCTAATAGTTGTTATGTTGATAGTAAAAGTATACCGCTCAAAATGCTATTATCTCTGTTTTGAAAATCGAGCTCTGGCACCTCTACAAATCCCCGCTTCCCTCTGCGAATGGCCTATCTATTTAGTTTTATGTTGAGTCATCACCCTCTTATTAAAAGGCACCCCCTGGAGAGCACCGTTGTCAGTTGCATGGATTACTATTACTTTATATTGGGTATGACTATGAGTGGATCTCTTTTACCATGAATTACCATGACTATGACTGGATCTCTTTTAGTCAGTCCTTGATCTTTAAAGGTGCTCTGCATTTATGTTTTGCAGTCTTGGAAAGGGCTAGCGAGATACCATCTTGTTATATCATATTATGATTGTTTTTAGAAAGTGTTGTCTTCCGAGTTTTATTATTATTGCTCACTAGTTGATTATGCCATTGATATGAGTAAAAATGAGACCTAAGTGTTATTGTGAATGTGGTTAGTCATAATCTTTGCTGAAAACTTGAATGCTAGCTTTACATATTTACATCAACAAGAGCAAACAGAGTTTGTAAACGTTTTTCTTTATCACTTTCAGTTTATCAACTGAATTGCTTGAGGACAAGCAAAGGTTTAAGCTTGGGGGAGTTGATACGTCTCCGTCGTATCTACTTTTCCAAACACTTTTGCCCTTGTTTTGGACTCTAACTTGCATGATTTGAATGGAACTAACCCGGACTGACGTTGTTTTCAGCAGAACTGCCGTGGTGTTATTTTTGTGCAGAAACAAAAGTTCTTTGAATGACCTGCAAATCAACGGAGGCACTTTTCAGAATTAATAAAAAATATTGGCGAAAGAATTAACGTCAGGGGGCCCACACCCTGGTCACGAGGGTGGGGGCGCGCCCCCTCCCCTAGGGCGCGCCCCCTGCCTCGTGGTCCTCCTGGACGTCCACCGACCTCAACTCCAACTCCATATATCTGCTTTGGCGGAGAAAAAAATAAGTGAATAAGGATTCTTCGCGTTTTACGATACAGAGCCGCCGCCAAGCCCTAAACCTCTCGGGAGGGCTGATCTGGAGTCCGTTCGGGGCTCCGGAGAGGGGAATCCATCACCGTCGTCATCATCAACCATCCTCCATCACCAATTTCACGATGCTCACCGCCGTGCGTGAGTAATTCCATCGTAGGCTTGCTGGACGGTGATGGGTTGGATGAGATTTACCATGTAATTAAGTTAGTTTTGTTAGGGTTTGATCCCTAGTATCCACTATGTTCTGAGATTGATGTTCCTATGCTTACTGCTTGTCACTATGGCCCGAGTGCCATGATTTCAGATCTGAACCTATTATGTTTTCATAAATATATGTGAGTTCTTGATCCTATCTTGCAAGTCTATAGTCACCTATTATGTGTTATGATCCGTTAACCCCGAAGTGACAATAATCGGGATACTTACCGGTGATGGCCGTAGTTTGAGGAGTTCATGTATTCACTAAGTGTTAATGCTTTGGGACGGTTCTCTATTAAAAGGAGGCCTTAATATCCCTTAGTTTCCATTAGGACCCCGCTGCCACGGGAGGGTAGGACAAAAGATGGCATGCAAGTTCTTTTCCATAAGCACGTATGACTATATTCGAAATACATGCCTACATTACATTGATGAACTGGAGCTAGTTCTATGTCACCCTATGTTATAACTATTACATGAGGAATCGCATCTAACATAATTATCCATCATTGATCCAATGCGTACAAGCTTTTCACATATTGTTCTTTGCTTAGTTACTTTGTCGTTTCCATTGTTACAATCACTACAAAACTGCTACTGTTACTATTACTACCATACTACTTTGCTAATAAATACTTTGATGCAGATACTAAGTTATCCAGGTGTGGTTGAATTGACAACTCAACTGCTAATACTTGAGAATATTCTTTGGCTCCCCTTGTGTCGAATCAATAAATTTGGGTTGAATACTCTACCCTCGGAAACTGTTGTGATCCCCTATGCTTGCGGGTTATAAGGCAACCTCTCGACCCCTTGGCGATCCTCGACCCTAGCTAGTTCACGACCCTCGACCGCTCAGCGATCCACGACCCTCTACCCTAGTTCCCGACCCTCGACCCCCTCATGTCACGTTTGTCTAGTGTCAAAGGATTCAACAAAACCATGTCTTCATCACTAGGCGAAAGTAACAGGCGCATGATGGTATGAAGTTCTCCAAAGTTATTCTGGAACGGAATCCCATATAGGATAATTCGCTTTTTGGTACAAAGTACAGCCAGATCCTTCCGAATATCGCTATTTGGAAGGCCTTTGCTGAAATTTGTACCAAAAGGCAGATTATCCTATCCGGGACTCCGTTCCAGAATAACTTTGGAGAACTTCGTATCATCATGCCCCGATTACTTCCGACTAATGATGAAGCCATGAATTTCTTTAATACTTTGACACTAGGCAACCTCTCGACCCCTCGGCGATCCTCGACCCCTCAAAACCTCGACCCCTCGGCCCCTCGACAACCCTCGAACCCTCAAACCCTCGACCCTAGAACCCTCGAACCCTCGACCCTCGACCCTAGAACCCTCGAACCCTCGGCCCCTCGGCCCTTCGACGACCCTCGAACCCTTGAACCCTCGAGCCTAGAACC
>NC_057798.1:67109748-67110478 GCF_018294505.1 Triticum aestivum
CTCGACCCTCGACCCCTCGACCCTTGAACCCTTGACCCTGGAACCCTCGAACCCTCGACCCCTCGAACCTTGAATCCTCGACACCCTCGTTCCTAATAATAATAAAAAGAAGAAGAAGAAGAAGAAGAAGAAGAATAAGAAGAAGAAGAAGAAGAAGAAAAAGAAGAAGAATAAGAAGAAAAAGAAAAGAGGAGAAGAAGATGAAGAAAGAAAAAAAGGAGAAGAAGAAGGAATAGAGTAGAAGAAGAAAAAATATCTATTTTTTGTTCTTCTCCTCTATTCCTTCTACTTATCCTTTTTTTCTTCTACTTCCTCTTCTTATTTTTCTTCTCCTCTTCTAATCCTTCTTCTTCTCCTTCTTCCTTCTTCCTCTTGTATTCTTTTTCCTTATTTTCCTTCTTCCTCGACGACCCTAACCCTAAACAGTAAAACTTCCTCGACATCCTCGCCTCTCTCATGAACAAAAAAAATCTATGAATAAAAAAACATCATATTCTATGAACAAAAAAACATCATATTCCATCCACAACCATGCATACATCATATATATGATCATCTATGAACAAAAAAAACATCATATTCTAAAAAAATCATCATATATATGAACAAAAACAATTATGATAACAAGCATATATATCATCATATATATGAAAAAATAAGCATATATATGAAAAAAACAAGCATATATATCATCATATATATGAAAAATAACAAGGACAGGGAGGGCGCC
>NC_057798.1:67110811-67124043 GCF_018294505.1 Triticum aestivum
CGGGGCAGGGGCGGCGAGCGGCGACGGCATCGGGCGATGGCGAGGGCGCGGGCGACGGTGACGATAGGCGCGGGCGACGGCGATAACGACGGCAGAGGCGGCGGGCGGCGTTGGGGCAGCCTGGTGGCTTCTATGTCATCGGCATCGTCGGGGCAACTGCGAGAGGTAGGGTGAAAATTTCCTAAGTGTCATCTATATAGCAAAGCCTTTAGTCCTGGTTGGTGGCACCAGCCGGGACTAATGCCCCCCTTTAATCCTGGTTGGTGCCACCAACCGGGACCAAAGGTCTCTTTTCAGTAGCCCAAAGGGCGGGAAGTAGAGGCTTTTGTGCCCGGTTGGTGGCACCAACGAGGACTAAAGGGGGGGCATTGGTCCCGATTGGTACCATGCACCCTTTTAGTCCCGGTTTGTGCCACCAACCGGGACCAAAGGCCTTGTGCTGTTGCGCCCGTGTCAAAAGTTTAGTCCCACCTCGCTAGTTCAGAGAGCTCGAGAGTGGTTTATAAGCGATGTTGCACCCACCCTCTCGAGCTCCTCTCAACTGCAGGCTTTTGGGCCTGTTAGTGTGTGCATGTGTGTAACACCCACGATGCGGCTATATCTCCCACGTGTCGAAGCATGACTTAGAGGCATAACCGCATGGTGGTTTTGTCGCAAGAAGGGTCATCTTCACACAGTCCCATGTAATGAACAAGAATGGGATAAAGAGTTGGCTTACAATCGCCACTTCACACAATGAACATATAATAAATCATACATCATTCAGAGTACACACATATAGTCCGACTACGGACGAAGCCAAAAGAAAAAAAGATAACCCAACTACTAGATCCCCGATCGTCCCAACTGGGCTCCACTACTGTCCAACATGAAATGAAACATAGCAACGACCAAGATCTTCATTGAGCTCCCATCTGAGCTCGGTTGCATCACCTGCACTGGTATCATCGGCACCTGCAACTATTGTGATAGTATCTGGTGAGTCACGAGGACTCGGCAATCTCAAAACCCGCGAGATCAAGACTATTTAAGCTTATGGGAAAGGAAGGGGTAAAGTGGTAAGGTTGCAGCAGCGAGTAAGCATATATGGTGGCTAACATACGCAAATAAGAGCGAGAAGAGAGCAAACGGAACGGTCGTGAAGCTAGCAATGATCAAGAAGTGATCCTGAACTCCTACTTACGTCAAACATAACCCAAAACCGTGTTCACTTCTCGGACTCCGCCGAAAAGAGACCATCACGGCTACACACGCTGTTGATGTATTTTAAAGAGGTCACTTGTCAAGTTATCTACAACCGGACATTAAGAAATTCCCATCTGCCTCATAACCGCGGGCACGGCTTTCGAAAGTTTATACCCTGCAGGCGTGTCCCAACTTAGCCCATCACAAGCTCTCACGGTCAAAGAAGGATATACCTTCTCCCGGGAAGACCCGATCAGCCTCGGAATCCCGGTTCACAAGACATTTCGACAATGGTAAAACAAGACCAGCAAAGCCGCCCGATGTGCCGACAAATCCCGATAGGAGTCGCACGTACCTCGTTCTCAGGGCACACCAGATAACTCAAGCTACGAGTAAAACCAGCCCTCAAGTTGCCCCGAGGTGGCCCCGCAGGCTGCTCATTTCGGACCAACACTCGAAGGAGCACTGGCCGGGGGGGTTAAAATAAAGATGACCCTTGAGTCTGCAGAACCCAAGGGAAAAAGGCTTAGGTGACAAATGTTAAAACCAATGTTGGGCCTTGCTGGAGGAGTTTTATTCAAAGCGAACTGTCAAGGGGGTCCCATAAATCACCCAACCGTGTAAGGAACGCAAAATCAAGGAACATAACACCGGTATTACGGAAACTAGGGCGGCAAGAGTGGAACAAAACACCAGGCATAAGGCCGACTCTTCCACCCTTTACCAAGTATATAGATGCATTAATTAAATAAGAGATATTGTGATATCCCAAAATAATCCTGTCCATCATGGAGCAATCTTCAACTTCACCTACAACTAACAATGCTATAAGAGGGGCTGAGCAAAGCGGTAACATAGCCAAGCAATGGTTTGCTAGGAAGGGTGAAAAAGGTTAGAGGCTGACATGGCAATATGGGAGGCATGGTAAACAAGTGATAGGTAGCGCAGCATAGCGATAGAACGAAGCAACTAGCAAGCAAAGATAGAAGTGATATCGAGGGTAATGGTCATCTTGCCTGAGATCCCGATAGGAAGAAGAACGAGTCCATGAAGAAGACAAACGGACGTAGTCGAACGAATCCTCACAACTCCGGAACGAAACCGAAGCTAACAAGAGAAGCAAACCGGAAAGAAGCAAACAACATGGTAAACAACCATCACATAATCATGGCATGATGCACAACCAAATATGATGCATGTCCGGTTTACAGAGGCATGGCATGGCAAAGCGTAACAAACAATAATACAAGTTAAGTGGAGCTCAATATGCAACGAGTTGCATATTGACGGAACACCACATTCAAATATTTAGTTCTCTCTCGTTTAGGAACACAACAATATTAAATGTTATTAAACATGGCAAGGGTGATGCATAATTAAACTACCTATTTAGGCAAGTTTAAGTGAGGCCGGAAACAACAAACAACAATTCCGGAAAGTCCCCATATGACATTTAGTAGTTTAATGCAAACACAATTTTAAACATTTAAATGTTGTTATCATGATGCGGATGACATATACAAGTTTTATGCAATTTTATGAAAATGTTGACATGAGCATATTATGAAGCATTTGGTCACCATGGCGGAACGAAAAGGGTGCCACGGTGGCGAAACAAAAATGGTGCCACGGCAACATATCCGAAAATGATGCCACGGCAACATATCCGAAAATGATGCGACGGCAACATATCGGTTCCGGTAGCTCATGGAGATACCGGTGCAAAAGGAGGTGTGCGGATGCGTGTCATGCAAGGATGGTGGGGTGCTCCCGGATTCCGGGTTCCCACGGGACGGTGGCATGGCAAATGAGGAACGTGCAAAGACAATTCGGACACGGTGCAAAACTCGAGCATCTCATACAACACATGCATTCGATCACGGTCGGTCATCTCGGTGGTTATACCTTTGAAGCGTGCGTTTCGGGCGGAGCGAGTTCATCGAGGGAAGTAGTGGTTCACGCGCCGTAGTGGAGGTAGTCGTTCTCGCGGAGGTAGTGGAAGTAGATGTTCACGAGTCGTCGCGGGAAGTAGTCGTACACGTTTCGTAGTTGTACATGTCGGCGGTAGTAGTTGTTCAGGGTCTTGGCGGGTCATCATGTAGCCGTACATGTTCGTCGTGGTACACGGTTTGTAGACGTTCGAGTCATCGGTAGAGGAAGTAGTGGTACATCTCGTAGTGGAAGTAATTGTTCATGTCCCGTAGATGTTCGGGGTCCGCGGGGTCTTCGCGGGTCGACAGTAGTGGTACACGTTTCGGAAGCGGTTCACGACGATGGTAGTCGAACTTGGTGATCCGAAGGGGTACTTGACGAAATCCACATCGAATGTAGTCGTACCCATGTAGTCGGACTTGACAAAAAAATGCACACCGGCTGCAGTCACGGTACTTGGTGAATCCCGGAGACGGTACTTGGCGAATTCCACGCTCGGTGGTCATTGGACTTGGTGGCGGGGACGTCCTGAAGCTGCTGCTGGAGAGGCAATGGCAGGGATGGCCTGGAAGTGGACAAGGAGAGCAGGGCGGAGAGGCAGATGCGGGCGAGTGGAGTGGGGGCTTCGGGCGGCGATGGTTGATGCAGCGGCGGTAGGGAAAATGTTGGAGAGCCCGGACGAGATGGGAACAGAGGGAGGAGAGAAGGGGCGCAGAGGAGGTCCCCAGCGAAGCGCAGCCTGATTCGGCGGCGGCGGCGGGCTCCGGTGGTCGACGGGGAGGCACGAAGGCGGCATGGCCATGGACGACGGCGAGGAGGGTTGAGGGCGGCGGCGCTCCTGGTCGCAGCGACCGGAGGGGCGACGGGGCATGGTTGCGGGGCGGAGGAGGCGCTCGAGGAGGAGGCCGAGGGGACGGGACGAGGGCGCGGCGCTCCTCTCTCTCTCTCTCTCTCTCTCTCTGCGACGGCGCAACGAGGGAGGAGGGGATCGAGCGATGGGCTGGGGCGCAGGTTCTGGCGGCGCGAGGGGAGAAGGCGCTCGGGGAGAGATGGGGATCGACGCTGCGTGGGAACGAGGAGGAGGAGATGGATCGAGGGAGAGATGCGGGCTAGGGTTAGGAGGGGCGGCTGGGCCTGAGAGGTGAGCTTAGTTGGTGGGGCCTAAGAGGCCTGGCTGAGCTCTCTTCTCCCTCTCTCTTATATTTCTAACAGAAAGCATTAGAGAGAAGGAAAATGAAGAGGGGGTTAGGGAAAGAAAATGCGCAAGGGGATAATTTTCCCGGACTCACAAAAATGAGTTTGAACCAAGAAAATAGAAAAGGCCACGGTTGAAAGATGTAAATTCAAACTCATTTGAATTTAATTCAAATGGGTTTGAACTAGAACCTGATAAAAGGAAGGTCCAAAAATGTTGAGGATTTCGGTGGGGCTCCGGAAAATGACGAAATAATTTATTGAACAAAGTTTGAGGTCAAGAAGTGAGATAACAAAGGCATGGGGAATTATTTTGCAAGTGTGTCAAAGGTAATTCCACATAAATGGAATAATTTTATTATAGCTCCCTAATAATATTGAGAGGCTTTAGTATGTTATAAAGAGAAATCACAAGTGAATTCCCTTGATTTAAATGGATCGAAAAAATCCATACAATTTATTTAGTTGAGCTTTTAAAAATTAAATGGCATGATGGCATGATGACATGATGCAATGCAAAAATAAAAGAGCAAGCACAAAAGAAACACACGGGGAAACTCGGAATAGCTGGAAGTCTTCTGGAGCGTCGGTCTCGGGGCGTTACAACACTCCACCACTACGAGAGGATCTCGTCCCGAGATCTAGGATGGCACCGGAGGGAAGCGGGAGAGAAAGAGGTAAGACAAAGTTGCTTCTTTGACAAACGAGTGAAACCAACGAACCTCGAGAGGTTGAAAACTTGAAAGAATAACACAATAGATTTGAACGAAATTGAGAGCACTGCGGTAGAGAATAGAGAGAAGGAACACCATGTGAACCTTGGAGGCTGCAAAGCTATGAATGACGAGTACAATGGACAAGAAGGATTGAAATCACTCTGGTTGAAACGAGATAAACAAGGAACAAGGAAGATCAAAATCGGACAGCACTCCGGTTGAAAAGAGATGCAAGACTTGATAAGATGAAAAGAACTTAAAGAGATGACACAACACTCCGGTTAAATGGATAAGCACGAAAAGAACACGATCCTTAATACGAGAAGATGAGTGAAGAGAGCAACATCACAAAGCCTCCGGAAGAAAGAATAGAAGATAGATCATTGGAATAACATAATGGAGAAGAAAATGCCAACTTCTGCCACAAATGAGCTTGCAAAACACCCTTGCAAAGAAGAATTGAACTGAGTTGTTGGAAAACCAACAACGAAAAGAATAAGTTTGTTGTGGGCTTATGGAAAACATCTCAAAATTATGAGGTGACAACTGGCCACTAACAGAAACAATTGATTGCTTGAGATCAATGAAGAGATGAAAACTTCTTTTGCCGAGAGGATAGGAGAAAACTTGGATCATTGATAAGCACCACAAATAGCAACATTCCTTAGGGAAGGCTTTAGGTGAAATCTATACCAAGATAACTCCAATGAAGAGATTGATGGATTTAAAATACCTCATTCTTGACAACATGTGAATCATGAAACATGAATCAAAATTGTCAAGAATGATATAACACCACCTCAAAAGATAGGGTAGAAGGAATTGCACTTTGGAATGCAAGATGAAGAATACTTGAACTCCACAAAACAAAAGATGTGTTGAGCACCATGTTTATTTTAGAGTATAGCTTGGCGGGTCTTAACTCCGAGAGAAATCTTGAAGAACAATTTAAGGATGAAAGGAATCCTTGACGAACCATCATGTAGAGCCTCCATGAAGAACTCCGGTAATAAAAGGATGATAGAAAGAAAGAGAAGTTGAAAACACAAGGTGAATCCTTGCAATGATTTAGATGGAGCATCGTGATGATATAACCGAGAAAACTTGGAACTCCAGAAAAGGAAAAGATGAAGCACTAGAGTCGAGAATTACTTCATCATGAACAATCTCCGGAAGAAAAGAATTGAATCACCTCGAGGAAATAAGAATAAGGTTTATTGTATGCTTATCCTTCATCAAATTAAATTGATGACAAGCAATGGATTTGGCATACTACTTATTCTCATAGAAAGGATTAAGAGAGATATGGCGCCAACTTCAGAAGGTATTGATGGAACCACCGATGGAATTTAGAAACAACGAATATTTTGATATGATAACGAAGGAAGTGAAATCTTGAACAAACCACCATAAAATTGGAAAAGAGAGTAGCAAAGGCACAATTCACGGGGAAGAATTGGAAAATGAATGAAGATACTTGAGGGGATTTAGATATAAGAGAACGAAGAGATCATGAACTGATTAGAGGATATTTGGACGATGCACCGCAAGAATTCCAGAACAAGAGTTGAAAGCTGAGAATGAATAATTCTGAGATGATTGGCTCCGGAGAATGAAACTGAAGAGACTCCTGAATTGCTCCGGATGGGTATGGAAGGAATTCTCACAATCGAAAACAATTATGAGAGGAAGGCATCAAGCTAGAACCATGAATCTTGAAGAGAATGGAGCAAGATTTAAGAGAACCTCTTCTTTGGTCTTCAAATGTTGAGAATGACGATGGGGAAACACCACTATGAATTGCTGGGATACTCCGGAATGAAGAGCAGAAAGGTTGAACCAGCGATGGAAAGAATATGAAAGCGAACTTGGAGAATACATTTGACTGTTGAGCAATCATTCTTACTTCAAACTTTGAAAGGAATTTGGGAATAGCTCCGGAAAAATTAGGAGAGTCAGGTAAGATCCTGGGAAAAGACCTGTGGGTTAGGGGCCACTCAAAAGAAACATCGTTGAAAGATTGCTTGAAATAGAGATTGCACCGGTAGAATTAAATGGCTTGAATGAGATAACAACCTCAAAATAACTTGAACGGATTGAGAATGGAAACACGAATCTTCTGAGATATCTTTAGCACTCCGGATACGAATAGAGAGAGGTGAGCAATTAAGAGGTGCACCGGCATGGGAAAACATTTGAAATGGGGAAAGGATATGACCAACACCGAAAGCTTGAGGTAAATCCACTGGAGAAGAAAAGAGACGAAGAATAATAAACTTGAAGCTCCGTTAGTATCTTCACGAGGGATCACCGGATCAAAACATTAATTGAAAAGGGTGAAGTGACTTCACATGAATAAATGGATACATGATTAAAATATATGAGTCCTTGAAGAAAAGAAAGGGTGGGAGGGCGGGAAAACAAAGACAACTTGGTACGGATGAAACAAACACCGTTGAGAAAACTTAGAATTGATCTTGCGGATGGGGAGAATGATCGGATCCACTTGAAAAGAAGCACACCGGTAGGAAAAGAATTAACATGACGACCTCGATGATCAAGAGGGATTAGTATTCACATAGCAATATGAGAAAACCATTTAGGAAAGGTATGGATTCAACATTTGACTTCGAAGCAACTCGAATACCACAAATAAAACAAAACAAAGGATTTGGCTTGCAGAATAAGCCGGAACAAACATATGATAGAGATTCCGTCTGAAGTTTTCGTGGTGGGGCCCACACGGGCTCGAGTGTACAGCACCATCATGTACAAGGCAGTGCACATGACATACGAAGTGTCCCCGAACCAGCATATCCAAGGGTTCTTTAAGACACAACGAGACCACTGTAAAAACGACCGTGGAAAGGCGGACCACTAGACGTCAAACCCCAATCTCATATCATGCATCTGTCAGAAAGATATTCTAGGAGCTACTTGAATTCCCACCTATAAAACTCCCGAAACTTTCTGGTTATGCAATCTGGTGTTGGGGATACAGGGGAAGCAATATATATCTCACCCAAAACTAACAATCCCTACATCCAAGCTGTATCCATCCGTCAACACATAACCAAGAAACCTCCGGAAATCGTGTACCTCAACCTTCGAAAAGCATCCGTTATACAAGCTCTGGCAATACCCGAACTCCCACCCCGGTACTGGGTGGCGTCGAGGTTATCTCACCAACAACTGCATAAAAGAGATTTTCGATGTCGGCAAAACTCAGGTATTCCAGAACTGCAACGATAAAATTATGACGACAACACCTCGGAGCTCAACTCCCCGGGTCAATGCCACATAATAGACAGGAGGCACCAAGAACAATGTTCTCATCACAAAACCATCGGAACGATTCCAAGATACCCGCGTGATCCTAAAAAAAATTTAGTGAAATTTGAGGAGAGGAAAGTCAAAACATCTACGTCAGGAGACCTCACCAAAGCGACGAAGGGACTGAGGAGTAAAAAGAATCCTACTCTCCGATATATATAATCCTAAGACTCAAAACATTATTTTCTAGACTCAACAACGCCAGCAAACAATCAAGCAGGGGGCTCCTGATTACCAACTTGTAACACCCATGATGCGGCTATATCTCCCACGTGTTGAAGCACGACTTAGAGGCATAACTGCATGATGGTTTTGTCGCAAGAAGGGTCATCTTCACACAATCCCATGTAATGAACAAGAATGGGATAAAGAGTTGGCTTACAATCACCACTTCACACAATGAACATATAATAAATCATACATCATTCAGAGTACACACATATAGTCCAACTACGGACGAAGCCAAAAGAAAAGAAGATAACCCAACTGCTAGATCCCCGATCGTCCCAACTGGGCTCCACTACTGATCAGCATGAAATGAAACATAGAAACGACCAAGATCTTCATTGAGCTCCCATCTGAGCTCGGTTGCATCACCTGCACTGGTATCATCGGCACCTGCAACTGTTGTGATAGTATATGGTGAGTCACGAGGACTCAGCAATCTCAAAACCGGCGAGATCAAGACTATTTAAGCTAATGTGAAAGGAAGGGGTAAAGTGGTAAGGTTGCAGCAGCGACTAAGCATATATGGTGGCTAACATACGCAAATAAGAGCGAGAAGAGAGCAAACGGAACGGTCGTGAAGCTAGCAATGATCAAAAAGTGATCTTGAACTCCTACTTACGTCAAACATAACCCAAAACCGTGTTCACTTCTCGGACTCCGCCGAAAAGAGACCATCCCGGCTACACACGCTGTTGCTGTATTTTAAAGAGGTCACATGTCAAGTTATCTACAAACGGACATTAACAAATTCCCATCTGCCTCATAACCGCGGGCACGGCTTTCGAAAGTTTATACCCTGAAGGGGTGTCCCAACTTAGCCCATCACAAGCTCTCACGGTCAACGAAGGATATACCTTCTCCCGGGAAGACCCGATCAGCCTCGGAATCCAGGTTCGCAAGACATTTCGACAATTGTAAAACAAGACCAGCAAAGCCGCCCGATGTGCCGACAAATCCCGATAGGAGTCGCACGTACCTCATTCTCAGGGCACACCGGATAAGTCAAGCTACAAGTAAAACCAGCCCTCAAGTTACCCCGAGGTGGCCCCGCAGGCTGCTCATTTTGGACCAACACTCGAAGGAGCACTGGCCCGGGGCGGTTAAAATAAAGATGACCCTTGATTCTGCAGAACCCAAGGGAAAAAGGCTTAGGTGACAAATGTTAAAACCAATGTTGGGCCTTGCTGGAGGAGTTTTATTCAAAGCGAACTGGCAAGGGGGTCCCATAAATCACCCAACCGTGTAAGGAACGCAAAATCAAGGAACATAACATCGGTATGACGGAAACTAGGGCGGCAAGAGTGGAACAAAACACCAGGCATAAGGCCGAGTCTTCCACCCTTTACCAAGTATATAGATGCATTAATTAAATAAGAGATATTGTGATATCCCAAAATAATCCTGTCCTTCATGGAGCAATCTTCAACTTCACCTGCAACTAAAAATGCTATAAGAGGGGCTAAGCAAAGCGGTAACATAGCCAAGCAATGGTTTGCTAGGAAGGGTGAAAAAGGTTAGAGGCTGACATGGCAATATGGGAGGCATGGTAAACAAGTGATAGGTAGCGCATCATAGCGATAGAACGGAGCAACTAGCAAGCAAAGATAGAAGTGATATCGAGGGTAATGGTCATCTTGCCTGAGATCCCGATAGGAAGAAGAACGAGTCCATGAAGAAGACAAACGGACGTAGTCGAACGAATCCTCACAACTCCGGAACAAAACCGAAGCTAACGAGAGAAGCAAACCGGAAAGAAGAAAACAACATGGTAAACAACCATCACATAATCATGGCATGATGCACAACCAAATATGATGCATGTCCGGTTTACAGAGGCATGGCACGGCAAAGCGCAACAAACAATACTACAAGTTAAGTGGAGCTCAATATGCAACGAGTTGCATATTGACGTAACACCACATTCAAATATTTAGTTCTCTCTCGTTTAGGAACACAACAATATTAAATGTTATTAAACATGGCAAGGGTGAAGCATAATTAAACTACCTATTTAGGCAAGTTTAAGTGAGGCCGGAAACAACAAACAACAATTCCGGGAAGTCCCCATATGACATTTAGTAGTTTAATGCAAACACAATTTTAAACATTTAAATGTTGTTATCATGATGCGGATGACATATACAAGTTTTATGCAATTTTATGAAAATGTTGACATGAGCATATTATGAAGCATTTGGTCACCATGGCGGAACGAAAAGGGTGCCACGGCGGCAAAACAAAAATGGTGCCACGGCAACATATCCGAAAATGATGCCACGACAAGATATCCGAAAATGATGCCACGGCAACATATCGGTTATGGTAGCTCACGGAGATACCGGTGCAAAAGGAGGCGTGGGGATGCGTGTCATGCAAGGATGGTGGGGTGCTCCCGGATTCCGGGTTCCCACGGGACGGTGGCATGGCAAACGAGGAACATGCAAAGACAATTCGGACACGGTGCAAAAATCGAGCATCTCATACAACACATGCATTCGATCACGGTCGGTCATCTCGGTGGTTATACCTTTGAAGCGTGCATTTCAGGCGGAGCGAGTTTGTCGAGGGAAGTAGTGGTTCACGGGCCGTAGTGGAGGTAGTCGTTCTCGCGGCGGTAGTGGAAGTAGACGTTCACGAGTCGTCGTGGGAAGTAGTCGTACACGTTTCGTAGTTGTACATGTCGGCGGTAGTAGTTGTTCAGGGTCTTGGCGGGTCGTCATGTAGCCGTACATGTTCGTCGTGGTACACGGTTCGTAGACGTTCGAGTCATCGGTAGAGGAAGTAGTGGTACATCTCGTAGTGGAAGTAGTTGTTCATGTCCCGTAGATGTTCAGGGTCCACGGGGTCTTCGCGGGTCGACGGTAGTGGTACACATTTCGGAAGAGGTTCACGACGATGGTAGTCGAACTTGGTGATCCGAAGGGGTACTTGACGAAATCCACATCGAATGTAGTCGTACCCGTGTAGTCGGACTTGACAAAAAAATGCACACCGGCTGCAGTCACGGTACTTGGTGAATCCCTTGGCGAATTCCACGCTCGGTGGTCGTTGGACTTGGCGGCGGGGACATCCTGAAGCTGCTGCTGGAGAGGCGATGGCAGGGATGGCCTGGAAGTGGACAAGGAGAGCAGGGCAGAGAGGCAGATGCGGGCGAGTGGAGTGGGGGCTTCGGGCGGCGATGGTTGATGCAGCGGCGGCAGGGAAAATGGAGGAGAGCCCGGATGAGATGGGAACAGAGGGAGGAGAGAAGGGGCGCAGAGGAGGTCCTCGGCGAAGCACAGCCTGATTCGGCGGCGGCGGCGGGCTCCGGTGGTCGATGGTGAGGCGTGAAGGCAGCGTGGCCATGGACGACGGGGAGGAGGGTTGAGGGCGGCGGTGCTCCTGGTCGCAGTGACCGGAGGGGCGACGGGGCATGGTTGCGGGGCGGAGGAGGCGCTCGTGGAGGAGGCCGAGGGGACGAGACGAGGGCGCAGCGCTCCTCTCTCTCTCTCTCTGCGACGGCGCAACGAGGGAGGAGGGGATCGAGCGCTGGGCTCGGGCGCAGGTTCTGGCGGCGTGAGGGGAGAAGGCGCTCGGGGAGAGATGGGGATCGACGCTGCGTGGGAACGAGGAGGAGGAGATGGATCGAGGGAGAGATGCGGGCTAGGGTTAGGAGGGGCGGCTGGGCCTGAGAGGTGGGCTTAGTTGGTCGGGCCTAAGAGGCCTGGCTGAGCTCTCTTCTCCCTCTCTCTTATATTTCTAACAGAAAGCATTAGAGAGAAGGAAAATGAAGAGGAGGTTAGGGAAAGAAAATGCGCAAGGTGATAATTTTCCCGGACTCACAAAAATGAGTTTGAACCAAGAAAATAGAAAAGGCCACGGTTGAAAGATGTAAATTCAAACTCATTTGAATTTAATTCAAATGGGTTTGAACTAGAACTTGATAAAAGGAAGGTCCAAAAATGTTGAGGATTTCGGTGGGGCTCCGGAAAATGACGAAATAATTTATTGAACAAAGTTTGAGGTCAAGAAGTGAGATAACAAAGGCATGGGGAATTATTTTGCAAGTGTGTCAAAGGTAATTCCACATAAATGGAATAATTTTATTATAGCTCCCTAATAATATTGAGAGGCTTTAGTATGTTATAAAGAGAAATCACAAGTGAATTCCCTCGATTTAAATGGATCGAAAAAATCCATACAATTTATTTAGTTGAGTTTTTAAAAATTAAATGGCATGATGGCATGATGACATGATGCAATGCAGAAATAAAAGAGCAAGCACAAAAGAAACACACGGGGAAACTCGGAATAGCTGGAAGTCTTCTGGAGCGTCGGTCTCGGGGCGTTACACTATGGGCCTATTGGGCCTGCCGCGGGCTTGAATCCTGGCCCATGATTGGGTTCCTAGTCGTATTCAGGACGTGGTGGCCCAGTAGGTGGCACTTGTTTTTTTGCTTTTAATTATTCTATTTTGTTTCTACTTATTGTTGCTATTTTTATTTATTTTAGTAAAGTTTATTTATTTTACTTTATTAAAGTTTATTTTGTTTCTACTTATTTATTAAAGTATATTTTGTTTCTACTTATTTATTTTCTTTTCTTTTTTGTTTTTTATTTATTTTACAAAAAAAATTATTTTATTTTGTTTCTACTTACTGTTGC
>NC_057798.1:67124409-67152514 GCF_018294505.1 Triticum aestivum
ATGAAAATTCTTTTTGCTTTTAATGTTTTGAACAGAAAATACTTTGATAATTTTAGTTGCATAAATTTTATATAATTTTAGTTTCAATAATACTAGAGGTTTATAAAAGCTTTTTGGTTGATTACTGAAATTGAAAAGCATTTCAAATGAACTCTGAAAAGGCTGAAAATTGGCATGGTACCATCATTTCACCCACATAGCATGTGCTAAAAAGTTAAGAGGGTTACGACAAAAACTGGATGCACTTCGTGTACAAAACAGACAATCCCTTTGGAAGTATCAAGGTTTGGGACGAAAACTCATCTGTTACAAAGGGATTTCATTTGTCCAAATGTAACTGCAGTGATATTCTACATCAAAGGCATCATCATAATAGTTGTTGATAGAAAGTCTTCACTTTTTCTTCGATTGTGTTATTTGCTTATTGCGCCGTAACCATGGATAATCTTCATTATTTAACAGGGTGCTTAGGTCAGCCCATACTTTCAAGGGAGGAATTTCATGAAACTTTTCATAATCTTCAAACACGTCTGTCTTGCCCTTCAATCCCATAATGTCTCTTTTTCCTGAAAGAACTATGTGGCGCTTTGGCTCATCGTATGATGTATCCGCTTCCTTATCTTTTCTTTTTCTCGGTTTGGTAGAAAGGTCTTTCATATAGAAAACCTGCACCACATCATTGGCTAGGACGAATGGCTCGTCTGTGTACCCCAGATTGTTCAGATCCACTGATGTCATTCCGTACTGTGGGTCTACCTGTACCCCACCTCCTGACAGATTGACCCATTTGTACTTAAACAAAGGGACCTTAATATCATATCCATAGTCGAGTTCCCATATGTCCACTATGTAACCATAATATATGTCCTTTCCCCTCTTGGTTGCTGCATCAAAGCGGACACCACTGTTTTGGTTGGTGCTCTTTTGATCTCGGGCGATCATGTAAAATGTATTCACATTTATCTCGTACCCTTTTTAAGTCATTACAGTCGAAGATGGTTCCCTCGCCAACGAGTACAGGTCATCAGAAATAGTGTTGTCACAACTGAGACGTGTTTGGACCCAATTGCCGAAACTCTTGATGTGTTCACATGTAATCAAGTCGTCACACTGGTCCTGGTGTTTGGAGCGCAGAATGTTCTTGTGTTCATCGACACACGGGGTCACCAAGGTAGAATTATGTAGAACCGTGTAGTATGCTTGAGCATTGTTGAGGAAATCATTAACTGGTAGCTGCTCGGTTGGCTGGTGAGTAGGGGATTAATCGGCTAATCGGCAAGTTAATCTGCCATTTAATCAACTAATCGGATGATTTATCGGTTTATCGGCTACTCAGTGACCCTATGAGTAGGGATTAATCAGCAAGTTAACTGGTTAATCGGATGAATTCTTGAACAGGGTGCTTGAGACCAAGAATGCCTATCCCTACATACTATTGAGTCCCCTCCTAGCGTGTCTTTTCCACCCAGTCTCCCCTCATACCGCGATTGAGGGAGCCCTATCTTCTTAAGGTCAGGAATGAAGTCAACACAAAACCCAATGACATCCTCTATTTGATGGCCCATGGAGATGCGTCCTTCTGGCCTAGCGCGGTTACGGACATATTTCTTTAGGACTCCCATGAACCTCTCAAAGGGGAACATATTGTGTAGAAATACAGGGCCCAGAATGACAATCTCGTTGACTAGATGAACTAGGATGTGCGTCATGATATTGAAGAAGGATGGTGGGAACACCAGCTCGAAACTGACAAGACATTGTGCCACATCACTCCTTAACCTTGGTAGGATTTCTGGATCGATCACCTTCCGAGAGATTGCATTAAGGAATTAACATAGCTTCACAACGGCTAATCGAACGTTTTCCGGTAGAAGCCCCCCCAATGCAACCGGAAGCAGTTGCGTTATAATCACGTGGCAGTCATGAGACTTTAGGTTCTGGAAATTTTTCTCTGCCATATTTATTATTCCCTTTATATTCGACGAGTAGCCATACGGGACCTTCATACTGAGCAGGCATTCCAATAAGATTTCCTTCTCTTCTTTGGTAAGAGCATAGCTGGCAGGACCTTCATACTGCTTTGGAGGCATGCCGTCTTTTTCGTGCAAACGTTGCAGGTCCCCGCATGCCTCCGGTGCATCTTTTATCTTCCCATACACGCCCAAGAAGCCTAGCAGGTTCATGCAAACGTTCTTCGTCACGTGCATCACGTCGATTGAAGAGCGGACCTCTAGGTCTTTCCAGTAGGGTAGGTCCCAAAATATAGATTTCTTCTTCCGCATGGGTGTGTGTCCCTCAGCGTCATTCGGAATAGATAGTCCGCCGGGACCCTTTCCGAAGATTACTTTTAAATCATTGACCATAGCAAGTATGTGATCACCGGTACGCATGGTGGGCTTCTTCCGGTTATCTGCCTCGCCTTTGAAGTGCTTGCCTTTCTTTCGACATTGATGGTTGGTCGGAAGGAATCGACGATGCCCCAAGTAAACATTCTTCCTACATTTGTCTAGGTATATACTTTCGGTGTCATCTAAACAGTGTGTGCATGCGTGGTATCCCTTGTTTGTCTGTCCTGAAAGGTTACTGAGAGCAGGCCAATCATTAATGGTGACAAACAGCAACCCATGCAGGTCAAATTCCTCATGTTTGTGCTCATCCCACGCACGTACACTGTTTCCAATCCACAGCTGTAAAAGTTCTTCAACTAATGGCCTTAGGTACACATCAATGTCGTTGCCGGGTTGCTTAGGGCCTTGGATGAGAACTGGCATCATAATGAACTTCCGCTTCATGCACAGCCAAGGAGGAAGGTTATAGATACATAGAGTCACGGGCCAGGTGTTGTGATTGCTGCTCTGCTCCCCCAAAGGATTAATGTCATCCGCGCTTAAACCAAACCATACGTTCCTTGCGTCACCTGCAAACTCCTCCCAGTACTTTCTCTCGATTTTTCTCCACTGCGACCCATCAGCGGGTGCTCTCAACTTCCCGTCTTTCCTACGGTCATCTCTGTGCCATCGCGTCAACTTGGCATGCTCTTTGTTTCTGAACAGGCGTTTCAACCATGGTATTATAGGAGCATACCACATCACCTTGGCAGGAACCCTCTTCCGGGGGCGCTCGCCATCAACATCACCAGGGTCATCTCGTCTGATCTTATACCGCAATGCACCGCATACCGGGCATGCGTTCAAATCCTTGTACGCACCACGGTACAGGATGCAGTCATTAGGGCATGCATGTATCTTCTGCACCTCCCATCCTAGAGGTCATACAACCTTCTTTGCTGCATACGTACTGTCGGACAATTCGTTATCCTTTGGAAGCTTCTTCTTCAATATTTTCAGTAGCTTCTCAAATCATTTGTCAGGCACACCATTCTCTGCCTTCCACTACAACAATTCCAGTATGGTGCCGAGCTTTGTGTTGCCATCTTCGCAATTGGGGTACAAACCTTTTTTGTGATCCTCTAGCATGTGATCGAACTTCACCTTCTCCTTTTCACTTTCGCACTGACTCCTTGCATCAACAATGACCCGGCGGAGATCATCATCGGGCACATCGTCTGGTTCCTCTTGATCTTCAACAGCTTCCCCCATTGCAGCATCACCATATTCAGGGGGCCCTAGGGAAGGAAAGGGAAGAAGGCTAGCCCCTCCTTCCTTCGCCTTCTCAAGGGAGAAATGAAAGGGGGGGCGCCACCTCCTCCTTCCTTCTCCTAGTGCCAAAACAAGGAAGGGGGCGAATTGGGGTAGCGGCCCAAGTAGGATTCGGCCTACTTGGGCGCCCCCTGGCTGCCTCTTCCTCTCTCCAACCTATATATTTGTGGGGAGGTGGGTGCCTAGAACACACAACAACATCTGTTAGCCGTGTGCGGCGCCCCCCTCCACAGCTTACACCTCTGGTCATATTCACGTAGTGCTTAAGCGAAGCCCTGCGCGGATCACTTCACCATCACCGTCACCACGCCGTCGTGCTGACGGAACTCTCCCTCGACACTCTGCTGGATCAAGAGTTGGAGGGACGTCAATGAGATAAACATGTGCAGAACTCGGAGGCGCCGTACGTTCGGCGTTTGATCGGTCGGAACGAGAAGAAGTTTGACTACATCAACCGCGTTGTCAAACGCTTCCACTTTCGGTCTACGAGGGTACGTGGACACACTCTCCCCCTCTCGTTGCTATGCATCTCCTAGATAGATCTTGCATGAGCATAGGAAATTTCTTGAAATTGCATGCTACGTTTTCCAACAGAAGGCGGTGCTGGTTGGGGAGGCGACGACGTCCAAAAGCTCGTCGGCGACGACACCGTGGAACCACATGACGATAGTCAAATTTTCGTTGCGCCAAACCGCGCTCTGGAGGAGCGGCGCGGCGGCCTCGGTGAGGTGGTGCTGCACATTATACTTGCAACAGAGGCAGTAAAAAAGCTAGTGCCACTTAGTGTAGTTAGCGGATTCCAACTCTAGTTGGTTCTGGAAGTAGTGTGCGATCGAGGGAGGTAGATCAACGGAGGAGAACGAGAAGACGTCCGACGCGTCGAGGCGCGCAAGAGTGGGGCGTGGGACGGGGACACTGCCAGCGAGGTGAAGAGGGGTCACGCCAGGGGGGAGGGCGGTCGGTGCAGAGGGCGCGGCGAAATGGAGTCCGTGGGGCGCCGAGGAGGAGGAAGAAGGTGCGGCCTGGGGGACGGGCTCCTTGCCGTGGACGACGTCAGGCGCGAGGCAAGGAGCGGGGGCCGCAGGGACCGTGGTGGAAAGTCACGGTGGGTGCGGTGGTGGTCGCGGCAGGGACAGCAGTGGCCACCGGCACCGAGGGTGGACGGGGTTCATGGCGAAGAGGCGCCTGGTGGAGGCAGGTGTTGGGGAACGTAGTAATTTCAAAAAAATTCCTACGCACACGCAACATCATGGTGATGCATAGAAACGAGAGGGGAGAGTGTCATCCACGTACCCTCGTAGACCGAAAGCGGAAGCGTTAGAACAACGCGGTTGATGTAGTCGTACGTCTTCATGGCCTGACCGATCAAGCACCGAAACTACGACACCTCTGAGTTTTAGCACACGTTCAGCTCGATGACGTCCCTCGAACTCCGATCCAGCCGAGTGTCGAGGGAGAGTTCCATCAGCACGACGGCGTGGTGACGATCTTGATGTTCTATCGTCGCAGGGCTTCGCCTAAGCACTGCTACAATATTATCGAGGAGGACTATGGTGGAGGGGGGCACCGCACACGGCTAAGAGATCAAGAGATCAATTTTTGTGTCTATGGGGTGCCCCCTCCCCCGTATATAAAGGAGTGGAGGAGGGGGCCGGCCAAGGGAGGTGGCGCGCACTAGGGGGGAGTCCAACTCCCACCGGGAGTAGGGCTCCCCCTTTTCCTATTAGGAGAAGGAGAGGGAAGGAAGAGGAAGGAGGGAGGAAGGAAAGGGGGGCCGGCCCCCCTCCCAATTCGGATTGGGCTTGGGGGGCGCCCCCTCCCTTGCTCCTTTCCCCTCCTTTCCACTATGGCCCAATAAGACCCATATACCTCCCGGGGGGTTCCGATAACCTCCCGGAGCTCCGATATTGTCCCAATCTCACCCGGAACCTTTCCGGTGTCCAAATATAGTCGTCCAATATATCGATCTTTATGTCTCGACAATTTTGAGACTCCCTGTCATGTCCGTGATCACATCCGGGACTCCGAACAACCTTCGATACATCAAAACTCATAAACTCATAATAAAACAGTCAACAAAACCTTAAGCGTGCGGACCCTGCGGGTTCAAGAACTATGTAGACATGACCGAGACACGTTTCCGGTCAATAACCAATAGCGGAACCTACATATTCTACGAAGATCTTTATCGGTCAAACCGCATAACAACATACGTTGTTCCCTTTGTCATCGGTATGTTATTTGCCCGAGATTCGATCGTCGGTATCCCAATACCTAGTTCAATATCGTTACCGGCAAGTCTCTTTACTCGTTACGTAATGCATCATTATGTAACTAACTCATTAGCTACATTGATTGCAAGGCTTATAGTGATGTGCATTACCGAGAGGGCCCAGAGATACCTCTCCGACAATCGGAGTGACAAAACCTAATCTCGAAATACGCCAACTCAACATATACCTTTGGAGACACCTGTAGAGCCCCTTTATAATCACCTAGTTATGTTGTGATGTTTGGTAGCACACAAAGTGTTCCTCCGGTAAACGGGAGTTGCATAATCTCATAGTTGTAGGAACATGTATAAGTCATGAAGAAAGCAATAGCAACATACTAAACGATCAAGTGCTAAGCTAACGGGAATGGGTCATGTCAATCACATCATTCTCCTAATGATGTGATCTCATTAATCAAATGACAACTCATGTCTATGGTTAGGAAACATAACCATCTTTGATTAATGCGCTAGTCAAGTAGAGGCATACTAGTGACATTAAGTTTGTCTATGTATTCACACATGTATCATGTTTCCGGTTAATACAATTTTAGCATGAATAATAAACATTTATCATGATATAAGGAATAAATAATAACTTTATGCAGAGTAAATAAAAACAGAGGGAGTACATCAGGTGAATACAGAGAGAGCAATGCTACATCTACAAGTTTACGTGATTAACGTAATCATGAGGTGGCATTTATTCGCTGGACAGATTAGGGGAGGGGGCCCGACCCAGTTGAAATAGGGGGGAGGGGGGTTTAAATAGGAGTAAAATGCACTGGCAGTCATTGAACTTGTGTCGATAGCTCACTTTGGTCACTGTACTTAAAAATATGGTCAATACGGTCACTAAATACGACTTCAGGTAATTATACGGTCACTGAGCTCGTTGCATTGCGTCGTATTTTTCCTAGTTGACTGGTCAAACTGTTTAGGTGGCACCTTTAGTTCATGTTATCTCTCTGGCTATGCGGGTCCGTGTCCAATCTGTCAGTGTGTGAAATAAAAAACATATTATTGGACGGAGGGACCTCGCACTGCATGCTACACCACGCACACAGCCCGCAGCAATCTTGACGGACGTACGCGGCATGCACGAAGGGCCGGGCCTCTCGGCAGCGACGCGCTGATGCGCCACTCTCGTCCTTTTTTTTTTTGTGAAGGGACACAATGATCGATCTCATGATATATATTGATTAGTTAGGGGCATTATGGGCAGTTCACCGTTTATCTGTCTGTTTATATCAATCTCGTGGACAGGTTCACGCATGCAGGTATGCTTCCCGCCATCATCAAGCACTCATCTCATCCAAGTGCCCTCCCGCAACAAGCAGTAGTATTACTCCCGGTGATTCTTCTCGATAGGAACTAAACACCGTTGCTTGCCGTCTTCTTGTATGGTGTGGCCTGAGGTGAGTCGTAGTCGAAGTCGATTTTGAGCATATCGGCGTGACACCGCGGGCTCCTGGTTCAAGGCCACACACTACCATGGCGTCAATCTCCAGCTTGATTCGCCCTGTCGTCTACTCGTCCATCAGCTCCATGAGGCCCAACGCCTTCATACAAAACGGTTTCTCCTCGTTACCGTCGTCCATGTCCGGCCGGCCAAGAAGCATCTGTTGGGTGTAATAAGCCGTGGCGTCGTTCCTGGCACGGCTGGTGCGTGTATGGGCGCGCACCGGACGTGTCGGGCGCGCCGGGTCCGCGGCGTGTGTGTGTGAGTGCGTGAGCCAGCGCGTTGGTGCGCAGGGCCACGCCGGGCTGTTAGCGAGTAACAAGGAGGGGAAGACCGCGTCGGGCGCGCTGGGAGGCCGTGGCGATCCCTTACGGGCGCGGTGCGTGGACGCGGCCAGAGCGCGGAGGACGTGGGGAAGTGGGTGGGCGAGTGGGTGCAAGGCGAGGCCTGGCAGGCCGGTGCTCGCGGGTATAAAACCTTGGTTCCCCCATGTAGCTCATTGACATGGTCGAGTTCGTGCTCGAGGAAAGAAAAAAGCGTTCGTGCGCTGAAAAATTCCCTGTGTCCACCACTCTTCTGATCTTGTTCCTCTGTCTTCTGTTCGAGCCACGGCAGGAGAGTGTGAGCTGAGCGAGAGGGAGAGGAGAGCTAGGGCTAGGCAGTGGCGGTTCCAACAGCATCTCCGTGTCAGCAGAGAACACCATGAGTCGTACGTTGCTGGGGAAGAACTGAATGTTAGCGCAGGCCCCGGCTCACATCACAGGTCTCGTGGAGGAAATTTATGTCTGCCAAAGAACGCACAAACGAAGAACGACACAAATACACAAGAACGAGCGGGTTGACTGAGATCCTCGAGAAACTAGCACGCGCGCATGCACATAGAAAGCTGGCTGCTGGATGGATTCTTCCAAAGGACAAGCACGTAAACACTAGCACGTACGAATCGATTCCGCGGGGCCGGACATGCAGGAGAAACTTGCGAATCGATTCCGCCGGGCGCCGGCCGGCCGGAGATGCAGGAGAAACGTACGCGAACCCGCTGATCTGATCTGAACACACGCACACGGCGTCAGGTGGGATGGGATTAATTTAGTTAATTAGATTATCATCAGAACAAATCTACTTTAATATAAAATAGTTCGATGCAAAAGAAAAGAATAATAAGGGATTGCTCGACGGGTTTAACACAGTAGAAAGTGCGTTCAATTTGCTAGCGCGCATGCGTGTGCAGCAACAGGTTTCTAGTTTGATTCCCATCTATGCCTAATTTTATTTATCTAATTTATTTATTTCCTCACTGGCAGTTAGGACCCACATAGAAAGAGAGAGAATATGAGCTTTGACTGGTCAACTGGACAAAATACAGATAAATACGGTGAGCCAGTGACCGTATAATCACCTAAATTTATATTTAATGACTGTATTAATCGTATTCTTAAGTACAGTGACCAAAGTGCGCTATCGACACAAGTTTAATGACTACAAGTGCAGTTTACTCTTTAAATAGGAAGATTATGTACGTTACCTAGATGTACCATTTTCGATAGAGAGGGGGATGGAGAGAGTACACACGTAGTGCGCACGAGGAGCGTGGGCCGTTTAGGCCAACGGAAGACCCGGCGTGATGGGTTCAGCCACCCCGGGGATGTGGCACGGGTACACTCAAACATAGAGCTGAAGCGAAGAATCCAAACTACATTTCCGCAGGCTAACGAACTCATGACGAAATAGCCTGACATCAACCGTGTCTTCGTTTATATGTATCCTCAGCAACAAACCGTTGTTCGAGTACACCCTGTTGGTCAGCTAGCATTAAAATAAGGATTTTTATCATTTATGCCACTAGCTGTGTCTCACTACTTAATTTTGCCACTAGAAGTTTCAACTGCTCAAAAATGCTATCGCTCCATTAGGCGCTTGCTCAAAAATGTCATTAGACACCATTACAGTAAGTGAAAGCACATTTACCATTTTATATGACCAATACACATCCACCCACATGTCAGCTCTCCCTCTATCTCACTATGATCAAGTGTGGGTCCCATTTGATCCTCAATAGCGTTCTTATTTCCTCCTAAAAGTATTCGCTTGCTTACTCCTGAATAGTTAGGCCCACACTTATCATTGTAAGATAGATGGAGCTGACATGCAGATCTTGAGGTATTTTCATCATATAACATGGTCAACTGGTTTGACCTGATAGTAACGGTGTCTAATGGCATTTTTGAGCGAACATCTAACGGTGCGATGGCCTTTTTTAGGTCTCTAATGGCATTTTTGAGCAAGTAATTTATAAACTGGTGGCATTTTTTAGCAGTTGTAAATTCTAATGGCAAAACTGAGTAGTGTGACACAACTAGTGGCACAAATGATAAAAACCCAAACAACAATGCTCAGTTCTAAAATACCAAACCAGATAGTGTATGTCCAAGGTGCGCTCTCTACCGGTGGTACATCCCTACAGTTACTATGCTCCCAAGAAATAGAGCCCTGTGAGAGCTCGGGAGTTTTTCTTCCAAGTTTACCCGTTTGTCAGGCACATATCGTAACATGAGGCCCGTTGGTCAGCGAACGCAAGCGTCATTCCCATGTAGGTCAAAGTCCTTGCCCCTGGCGTCGGTTCGCTGTGGCTTCAATAGGGGCGTGTCCTGCTCGCTTTCTCACTAATTTTTCACAGCCCCTGTATTTCCATCGCAGATTGGGGCTACGATTGTGGGAGGGAGTCGATTTGGGGCAATCAACGCTTTGGGCACGGTTAATCTGGGCAGACTGCAGGTTTATTTGCCTTACCTTTGGTCGTTGCTGATTTGGCCCATTAGACAATTTTTTTCTTCTGAATCAGGAATCAGCAGACCATCTGTCGCTGTTGTTGTTTTTTGATCTGCATCGACGGAACGCTAGGCGAGGCAGAGGGCGACATGCTCAGTTATGGGCAGTATACGCGAGGCAGAGAGGGGTGCTCGGGCTGTATTTGGCGACAACAGACGAGATGCAAGGACGAGGCAAAGGAGGTTGGGGCAGCAGCGCATCACCAGTTCGCCATCGTTCCATTATTTTACTGACTGGGTCAGAAGCAAAGAAGCGACATGGTTGATTGCAGCTTGAGGAGAATCTTCACGCGTATGCCATCAAGGTAGCCAGAGATTGTGTGGTTGGGAGAAAGGTTTTCTTTTATATTATTCTCCAAGTTCTTTCACTTATTTTTTTTTCTACCTGCAATTTCTCTATGTATGATTCTGTTAGCCTTTTAGCTTGCCAGGTTGTGTTGTAAGTTTGCGAGTACCATGCCTTCTATATTCAAGACATCTTAAGGTTCATGGCTTTCTTTTCGAGTCTTGAAATTCAGGCTTTTAACAGAAATTCATGGATTGATTGCACAATAAAATGTTTTAACCTTATCTTAGTCGTCCCAGACAATGTCATTGCAGATATTCAGGTACATCATGCATGCAACAGTTGTTATAATTGTATAAATTGAGTTTGTATTCCACCGGGGCCCTTCAGCTGCTATGGTTGTCTCCCGTGTTGGTATCACGGCTGCGTCCTCCTCGACGTTGGACTCCAACCGCATGGGGTGACCTGAAGAACTAGGGATGAGTGTTTGGACTTCGGCAATCGACCGAAAGAATTAGGGATGAGTGTTTAGACTTCGCCAACGAAGAGGGAGTGACGTAAAGTTTTTATTCAGCAATTTCTATCACAGTATACATACAAAATGCTCATTGTGTTACTATCACATATCACACTTATTGTGCTCTACGTGAATCTCAAGCTGGACGAGAGCTACACGAGGAGCAAGATCTCCATTCGGTCCAGAGAAGGTTTCCACAGTCTCAAGGTGCTCTCTTTGTCACCATAAAACAATTACCTGGAGAATGCTCATGTCTGTATTCAAGGTTTTCAGCGTGCTGCTGAATCAGAGCACACATTTATATCTGAATTTTATATGAGGCTGTTGATTTTAGATCAATCCTGCGGTGGAGTTTGGTTTTGTCTGCTGGATGCCTAACTGTTTTTGTCTTGATATCAGACCGTCATTAGATGGTTTGTGTTGTATACTTCAATGCATATTCTCATCTGTCAATTGCCGTTGGATTACACTGCATCAGTGTTCCTTTTTAGTGGAAATTACATCACATTATTGTAGCAGCATTTTCTCCGTGACAAACTTTGATCTACTCCACAATGCTTCTATACCATGCAAATTTGTTCACTCAACTAATCCTTGGAAATTCAAATTTATAGATTGATAATATTCAAAGATAATGAACCGTTATCTTGCTCTTGCATCAGCAGGCCATCTGGATCGGTTCATATATCGTCATCTAGATCCCCATATATATTTGTAACCAAAACGTAAATCTTGGGATACCTTTATTTTTCTTCATCTATCATTGAAATTTCAAAATGCGCTTTATTCGAGTGCTACCTTGCACAGTATAGCTTATAACTATATAAAATGAGTTTGTTTTTCATAAGGATTTTAATTTCTAATGCATTGACGGCCATATATCTTGCCCTGTCATTAGAACATGATATCTTCTCTGTGAATTCAAAATATTACCTTACATACATGGAAGCCCGGGAAAAAGCAAAAAGTAGACTGTAGCCTGGAATAAAGCAAGTGAACAGTGTTGCTTTGTATAAAAAATATGAGAAACTCTTGTTTATAATTAGAAAAATGGATGTAAGATAAGGAGAAAGTTTTAGCTGGTACTTACGTTGTCTTGCCCTTTCAGTTGTTACATATTTTGTGTCGTCAATGTTCTAAGTGCATAGCTTTATCAAAATTTTCCTTGAACTGACATATGCAAAAATGGATAAGCAAGTGAAGGGACTCTGCTGATAAGGAGGTGGCTACTTCTTTGAGCTTCTATCTTAGATAGGACACTGATGATGTTGTACTGGTTATCCAGATCCAATAATTGAGCTCTAAAGTTATCTTTTACCATGTGAATTCACTGCCATAGTTTCATAACACTAGGTTATCATGATTTTAAATCTTTGTCATTACATATGATACAGGTTCTGTGATCTTCCCTTTTGCCATGCTTGTGTTTGCCCCAGTCTGCATTCAACTGTTTTTTTTGAAAAGGGGGGTTACCCCAGCCTCTGCATCAGAAAGATGCATATGGCTCATATTATTAAAAACTAAACCAGTATCAAAGTCTCCAGTGTCTCAAAGTACGAAATGAAAACAGAACGCTCAAACGAGCCTAATCAAAAAGCCACAACCGGCAGGCAAACAAAATAGGAGCACTACATGCCTATCCTATTACATGACCGCCATCCAAACCGGTTGAAAATAACCCGAGCTACCATCTCCCATCGGGTAGACGCAGTAGCCAAACGCCCCCTGGCCTCCGTCGGAGTGAGTAGTGATCACATACGGATCAATGTTGTGGCCCTGAAGATAACCTGCAAAAAATGAAAGTTCGTTGCTCCGTTAAAAACCAAATCATTTCTGCAGTTCCAGATCACTGCCCATAACAAGGCACAAACTCCAACATGAATGTGCCTCGCTATATCTGAGTTAACCCCGTCAAGCCACGTTCTAAATAACATGTTGATAGAGGTAGGCGGAGTAATATTAAAAGCAATATGAATCGAACGCCAAAGAATCTTAGCCAGCGGACAATCTAGAAAGAGGTGCCTGATAGTTTCGTTATGATCACAAAAACTACACCTAGCAGAACCCATCCAATTGCGTTTTGCCAGATTATCCTTTGTCAAAATGACTTATTTATGCACAAATCACATAAACACTTTGATTCGCAATACATGGATTTGACCGAGAACACGCCGTCCTTAGTCAGTTTCCAATACAATCTATCTGGCTGCTGAGACAGCTGGACATCCATCAGCCTTCGTACAAGATGAAGCCAGGCCTCCCAGCGATCGCCTACCAGCGTCCTCCGAAAGCTAATATTGAGAGGTGTGGACTATAAGACGGTTGCAACGTAAGCTTCTCGACGTTGAACAATGTTGTACAAAGTAGGATATTGAAGTGCCAGGGGCGTCTCCCCAAGCCACGTATCCTCCCAGAACCTCGTATTAGCCACATCACTGACTAAGATCTTTGCCCTGTTATAGAAGAGGGGCTTGACTCTCATCAACCCTTTCCAAAACGGTGAGTCATTCGGTCGCACAGTCACCTGAGCCAATGTTTTAGACTGAAGATACTTATTTCGCAAAATCTGAGCCCAAGTAGCCTCTGTCTCGGACAAAAGTTTAAATAGCCACTTGCTAAGGAGACATCTATTCTTGATCTCTAGATTTTCAATGCCTAGACCGCCTTGGTCCTTCGGCCTACAGATGATGTCCCATTTTGTAAGCCTATACTTTCGTTTCAACTCATCATTCTGCCAAAAGAATCTAGATCGATAAAAGTCTAACCTCTTCCTGACCCCCACCGGGACCTCAAAAAAGGATAAAAGAAACATAGGCATACTGGTGAGGACCGAATTAATCAGAATTAATCGCCCTCCATATGACATGAGCTTCCCTTTCCAACAGCTCAGTTTCTTTTCAAAATGATCCTCGATGCACTTCCACTCCTTGTTCGTTAGCTTACGATGATGAATGGGTATACCTAAGTACGTGAACGGTAACGAACCCAACTCACATCCGAAAAATTGCTTATACGCCTCCTGGTCATCATTAGCTCTTCCAAAGCAAAGCAATTCGCTCTTATGGAAGTTAATCTTGAGCCCAGACAATTGTTCAAATAAGCACAACACAAGCTTCATGTTTCTCGCTTTCGCCAAGTCATGCTCCATAAAGATGATAGTATCATCAGCATACTGCAATATGGATATACCACCATCAACTAGGTGCGGAACCAAGCCACCAACCTGCCCCGCATCCTTAGCCCGACCTATTAAAATAGATAGCATATCAACCACTATGTTGAATAGAATCGGTGACATGGGATCTCCTTGCCTTGGTCTTTTGTGTGTCTGGAAATAGTGACCTATATCATCATTCACTTTAATCCCTGCACTCCCTTTTTGCATAAAGGATTCAATATGGTCTCGCCAGGCCTTGTCAAATCCTTTCATACACAAAGCTTGTTGAAGGAAAGGCCATTTAACTTTATCGTATGCTTTTTCAAAATCCACTTTAAAAACCACACCATCTAGTTTTTTTGAGTGGATCTCATGGAGCGTTTCATGCGAGACGACCACCCCTTCAAGGATATTTCTATCTGGCATGAAAGCAGTCTGGGACGGTTGCACAACTGAATGTGCAATCTGCGTGAGTCGGTTCGTCCCAACCTTGGTGAAGATTTTGAAACTGACATTAAGCAAACAGATAGGCCTGAACTGCTCAATGCGAATAGCCTCTGTCTTCTTAGGAAGAAGAGTTATCGTTCCAAAATTGAGCTTGAATAAATGAAGCTGACCAATGAACAACTCATGAAACATCGGCAACAGGTCACCCTTAATGAAGTGCCAGCAGTTTTTGTAAAACTCCGCCGGAAACCCATCCGGTCTTGGCGCTTTATTGTTTTACATTTGTGCAATGGCCTCAAACACCTCCTTCTCCATAAAAGGAGCAGTCAAAATCTCGTTCTCTTCCGTCTCAAGTTGAGGAACATCCTCAACCCTTGACTCATCTAAGGACACAAAAATCTCTTTCGGAGGTCCAAACAACTGATTATAATAGTTGGTAATGTGAACTTTCAGGTTTTCCTGACCAACTATCGTCCCTTCATCTTGTTCTAATTGGAAAATTCTCTTCTTACGATGCTTTCCATTAGCAATCATATGAAAGAATTGAGTGTTGTCGTCGCCTTGGACAATTTTACGAACCTTAGCTCTCAAAGCCCACTTCAATTCCTCCTTGCGAAGAAGCTCTTTTAGCCGCAACTTGGCTCCACTTTAGTCTCCAGCTCGCTGGTATCCAATATAGAGGTTTCAGCTTTTAACTCAAGAGAGTGAATAAGCATAAGGAGTCTTTCCTTCTCCGCCTTATATATCCCATACGTATGCTTGGCCCATCCACGAAGGAAACTTCGAAGATGACGAATCTTGCACTGCCACCGCTCAATGGGTGACCTTCCACCCGAGTCTTTAGCCCACTCTCTAGCTAACAACTCGAGGAACCCTTCTCTCTCAAACCAAGCAAGTTCGAAGGAGAAAATATTCTTATTACCCACATGAGTTTGAGCCCCCGAGTCGCCTAGTAGCGGTGTGTGATCCGAGATACCTCGTGTCAACGCCTGCACCGTTACTAGTGGAAACTTCTGTTACCAATCGACGCTAGCCAAAACATGATCTAGCTTCTCAAAAGTCGGAACCGGTAACGAATTTGCCCAAGTGAATTTCCTACCCGAGTGCTCTATCTCTCTGAGATCCAAGCTTTCAATGATAGTATTGAACATAAATGACCATCTGCCATCAAAGTTGTCATTATTCTTTTCCGCCTTTCTTTGAATAATGTTAAAATCACCACCCACTAAGATGGGTAGCTGCTCGTTAACGCAAACACGGACCAAATCAGCCAAGAAATCTGGCTTGAGTTTGGGTTGCGCAGCTCCATAGACAGCCACCAACGCCCAATCGAATCCATCGGCTTTAGTTCTGACCCGAAACTTTACCGCAAACTCACCCAACAGTACACTCCGAACCTCCAACGTTTCGCACTTAACCCCAAGTAGAACCCCACCAGATCTTCCTTGAGGTGGGAGGTAGTGCCAATAAAAATCTACCCCCCGGATAAGGTGCTAAGAAATTGTGGAGTGAAATTACCTCGTCCAGTCTCGGACAAAGCAATAAAGTCTAAATGATGTTCAAGAGAAGCATCCACTAGAAACCTTCTTTTAGCCAAGTCTTTAAGACCTCTGCTATTCCAGAAAATGCCTCTCATATTTCATCATGAAATTTTTTAGAGGTACGGATCCTAGCACTTCTACGCACAGCCGACACTGGATAAACCTTCCGTTTCCAGGTCCGTTTAGGCTTAACGCAAACATCAGAAGGTTCGGCACGCTCGGGCTCAGCCTCTATCACCAAAGACTCATCTTCATGGTTAGAGGTTTCAGGATAGGCATACTCATCCTCCTCCTCCGTCTCCTGAACCGCAGGGTCAAGATCGGCGCACAAACCATCAAGAGCCCTAACCCCAAGAGCATCAATCTCGACTCATTCATAGGCTTAACGGCAGCTATGTTATGAATCAATTCTAACGCTCGTTCAGCTTCCAAATCGAGCATATCATTAACAGACTTAGAAATCTCTAGATCATTATTACCAAGTGAAACTCCTAGTTGGTTGGCATTGTGCACAATCTCATCATTGGTAAAATGCATAATAGAATTTGATTTATTAACAGACATACCAGTGGAAGTCTCGACGTCGCGCAACTTGGCCGCCCTCAAAGCACACCTTAGCTGCATGTCATCAACGTCCGGCTGCTCCTGAAGTCTCCCGCTGACCCGTCTCCCTGCAGAGACAGGGTCCAGGATCCCGCCAAAAGCGATGACCTCCTCGCGTGAAGTTGTGCTAGGGAAAGAGCCTCCTGCCCGTCCCCCAACAGCGGTGGCCAGCGCCGGGGCCAACGGAGCATCACCCAGAGACGATGAAAGCTCCTGGGGCCTATCAACGGAAATCCCGCCGACGCCCGAGACCGGCGAACTCGGCAAAGAGCGGTCCATGGAGAACAGTGCCGAAGCGACCAGACTGTTGGAAATATGCCCTAGAGGCAATAATAAAAGTGTTATTATTATATTTCCTTGTTCATGATAATTGTCTTTTATTCATGCTATAACTGTATTATCCGGAAATCGTAATACACGTGTGAATACATAGACCACAATATGTCCCTAGTGAGCCTCTAGTTGACTAGCTCGTTGTGATCAACAGATAGTCATGGTTTCCTGGCTATGGACATTGGATGTCGTTGATAACGGGATCACATCATTAGGAGAATGATGTGATGGACAAGACCCAATCCTAAGCCTAGCACAAAGATCGTGTAGTTCGTTTGCTAGAGCTTTGCCAATGTCAAGTATCTCTTCCTTTGACCATGAGAGCGTGTAACTCCTGGATACCGTAGAAGTGCTTTGGGTGTATCAAACGTCACAACGTAACTGGGTGACTATAAAGGTGCACTACAGGTATCTCCGAAAGTATCTATTGTTTTATGCGGATCGAGACTGGGATTTGTCACTCCGTGTAAACGGAGAGGTATCTCTGGGCCCACTCGGTAGGACATCATCATATGCGCAATGTGACCAAGGAGTTGATCACGGGATGATGTGCTACGGAACGAGTAAAGTGACTTGCCAGTAACGAGATTGAACAAGGTATTGGATACCGACGATCGAATCTCGGGCAAGTAACATACCGATAGACAAAGGGAATTGAATACGGGATTGATTAAGTCCTTGACATCGTGGTTCATCCGATGAGATCATCGTGGAGCATGTGGGAGCCATCATGGGTATCCAGATCCCGCTGTTGGTTATTGACCAGAGAACGTCTCGGTCATGTCTACATGTCTCCCGAACCTGTAGGGTCTACACACTTAAGGTTCGATGACGCTAGGGTTATAAAGGAAGTTTGTATGTGGTTACCGAATGTTGTTCGGAGTCCCGGATGAGATCCCGGACGTCACGAGGAGTTCCGGAATGGTCCGGAGGTAAAGATTTATATATGGGAAGTCCTATTTTGGCCACCGGAAAATGTTCGGGATTTTTTCGGTATTGTACCGGGAAGGTTCTAGAAGGTTCCGGAGTGGGGCCCACCTGCATGGGGGGACCCACATGAACGTGGGTAGTGGGGGAAAGGCCCCACACCCCTGGTCAAGGCGCACCAAGATCCCCCTTAGAAGGAATAAGATCATATCCCAAAGGAATAAGATCAAGATCCCTAAAAAGGGGGGATAACAATCGGTGGGGAAGGAAATGATGGGATTTCTTTCCTCCCACCTTGGCCAACGCCCCAATGGACTTGGAGGGCAAGATACCAGCCCCTCCACCCCTATATATAGTGGGGAGGCGCATGGGAGCCATAGACGAAGTTCTGGCGCAGCCCTCCCCCTCTCCCAAGTCGTCCTCCTCTCCCGTGGTGCTTGGCGAAGCCCTGCTGGATTGCCACGCTCCTCCATCACCACCATGCCGTTGTGCTGTTGTTGGATGGAGTGTTCCTCAACCTCTCCCTCTTTCCTTGCTGGATCAAGGCGTGGGAGACGTCATCGGGCTGTACGTGTGTTGAACGCGGAGGTGCCGTGCGTTCGGCACTTGATCATCGGTGATTTGAATCACGACGAGTACGACTCCATCAACCCCGTTCACTTGAACGCTTCCGCTTAGCGATCTACAAGGGTATGTAGATGCACTCTCCTTTCTACTCGTTGCTGGTCTCTCCATAGATAGATCTTGGTGACACGTAGGAAAATTTTGAATTTCTGCTACGTTCCCCAACAGTGGCATCATGAGCTAGGTCTATTGCGTAGATTCTTTGCACGAGTAGAACACAAAGTATTTGTGGGCGTTGATGTTGTTCAATATGCTTACCGTTACTAGTCCAATCTTGTTTCGACGGTATTGTGGGATGAAGCGGCCCGGACCGACCTTACACGTACTCTTACGTGAGACAGGTTCCACCGATTGACATGCACTTGGAGCATAAGGTGCCTAGCGGGTGCCAGTCTCTCCCACTTTAGTCGGAACGGATTCGATGAAAAGGGTCCTTATGAAGGGTAAATAGAAATTGGCATATCACGTTGTGGTCTTGCGTAGGTAAGAAACGTTCTTGCTAGAAACCCATAGCAGCCACGTAAAACATGCAAACAACAATTAGAGGACGTCTAACTTGTTTTTGCAGGGTATGCTTTGTGATGTGATATGGCCAACAAGAATGTGGTGAATAATATGTGATGTATGAGATTGATCATGTTCTTGTAATAGGATTCACGACTTGCATGTCGATGAGTATGACAACCGGCAGGAGCCATAGGAGTTGTCTTTATTTATTGTATGACCTGCGTGTCATTGAACAACGCCATGTAAATTACTTTACTTTATTGCTAAACGCGTTAGCCATAGAAGTAGAAGTAGTCGTTGGCGTGACAACTTCATGAAGACACGATGATGGAGATCATGATGATGGAGATCATGGTGTCATGCCGGTGACGATGATGATCATGGAGCTCCGAAGATGAAGATCAAAAGGAGCAAAATGATATTGGCCATATCATGTCACTATTTGATTGCATGTGATGTTTATCATGTTTATGCATCTTGTTTACTTAGGACGACGGTAGTAAATAAGATGATCCCTTACAAAATTTCAAGAAGTGTTCTCCCCTAACTGTGCACCGTTGCTACAGTTCATCGCTTCTAAGCACCACGTGATGATCGGGTGTGATGGATTCTTACGTTCACATACAACGGGTGTAAGACAGTTTTACACAGCGAAAACACTTAGGGTTAACTTGACGAGCCTAGCATGTACAGACATGGCCTCGGAACACGGAGACGGAAAGGTCGAGCATGAGTCGTATAGTAGATACGATCAACATGAAGATGTTCACCAACGTTAACTAGTCCGTCTCACGTGATGATCGGACACGGGCTAGTTGACTCGGATCATGTAATCACTTAGATGACTAGAGGGATGTCTATCTGAGTGGGAGTTCATAAGATGAACTTAATTATCCTGAACATAGTCAAAAGACCTTTTGCAAATTATGTCGTAGCTCGCGCTTTAGTTCTACTGTTTTAGATATGTTCCTAGAGAAAATATAGTTGAAAGTTGATAGTAGCGATTATGCGAACAGTAGAAAGCTTATGTCCTTAATGCACTGCTCAGTGTGCTGAACCCCAAACGTCGTTTGTGGATGTTTTGAACATCGAACATACACGTTTTGATAACTACGTGATAGTTCAGTTAAATGGTTTAAGTAGAGGCACCAAAGACGTTTTCGAAACATCGCGGAACATATGAGATGTTTCGAGGGCTGAAATTGGGATTTCAGGCTCGTGCTCACGTCAAGAGGTATAAGACCTCCAACGATTCTCTTAGCCTGCAAACTAAGGGAGAAAATCTCAATCGTTGAGCTTGTGCTCAGATTGTCTGAGTGCAACAATCACTTGAATTGAGTGGGAGTTGATCTTCCAAATGAGATAGTGATGTTTCTCCAAAGTCATTGCCACCGAGCTGCTAGAGCTTCGTGATGAACTATAACATATCAGGGATAAATAAGATGATCCTTGAGGTATTCACGATGTTTGACACCGCGAAAGTAAAAATCAAGAAGGAGCATCAATTGTTGATGGTTGGTGAAACCACTAGTTTCAAGAAGGGCGAGGGCAAGAAGGGATACTTCATGAAACGGCAAATCAGCTGCTGCTCCAGTGAAGAAACCCAAGGTTGAACCCAAACCCGAGACTAAGTGCTTCTGTAATAAGGGGAACAGTCACTAGAGCAGAATTACCCTAGATACTTGGTAGATGAGAAGGCTGGCAAGGTCGATAGAAGTATATTGGATATACATTGTGTTGATGTGTACTTTACTAGTACTCCTAGTAGCACCAGGGTATTAGATACCGGTTCGGTTGCTAAGTGTTAGTAACTCGAAATAAAAGAGCTACGGAATAAACGGAGACTAGCTAAAGGTGAGCTGACGATATGTGTTGGAAGTGTTTCCAAGTTTGATGTGATCAAACATCGCACGCTCCCTCTACCATCAAGATTATTATTAAACCTGAATAACTGTCATTGTGTGTTTGCGTTGAGCATAGACATGATTGGATTATGTCTATCGCAATACGGTTATTCATTTAAAGAGAATAATGGTTACTCTATTTATTTGAATAATACATTCAATGGTCTTGCATCTAAAGGAATGGTTTATTGAATCTCGATCGTAGTGATACACATTTTCATGCCAAAAGATATAAGATAGTAATGATAGTACCACTTACTTGTGGCACTGCCATGTAAGTCATAATGGTATAAAACGCATGAAGAAGCTCCATGTTGATGGATCTTTGGACTCACTCGTTTTAGAAAAGTTTGAGACATGCGAACCATGTCTATTGGTGTATACGCATGAAGAGACTCCATGCATATGGATCGTTTGGACTCACTTGATTTTGAATCACTTGAGATATGCAAATCATACCACATGGGCAAGATGACTAAAAAGCCTCGTTTTCAGTAAGATAGCAACTTGTTGGAAGTAACACATTTTGATGTGTGCAGTCCAATGAGTGCTGAGGCATGCAGTGAATATCGTTATGTTCTTACTTCACAGATGATTCGAGTAGATGTTGAGAATATTTACTTGATGAAACACAAGTCTGAATTATTGAATGGTTCAAATAATCTCAGAGTGAAGTAGAAGATCATTGTGACAAGAGGATAAAATGTCTATGATACGATCATAGAGATGAATATCTGAGTTACGAGTTTTGGCACACAATTAAGACATTGTGGAAATTTTTTCATAATTAATACCGCCTGGAACACCATAGTGTGATGGTGTGTCCGAACATCATAGTTGCACCCTATTGGATATGGTGCGTACCATGATGTCTCTTATCGAATTACCACTATCGTTCATGGGTTAGGCATTAGAGACAACCACATTCACTTTAAATAGGGCACCACGTATTTCCGTTGAGATGACACCGTATGAACTATGGTTTAGAGAAACCTAAGCTGTCATTTCTTGAAAGTTTGGGGCTGCGACGCTTATGTGAAAAAGTTTCAGGTTGATAAGCTCGAACCCAAAGCGGATAAAATACATCTTCATAGGACACCCAAAACAGTTGGGTATACCTCCTGTCTCAGATCCGAAAGCAATAAGGGATTGTTTCTAGAATCAGGTCCTTTCTCGAGAAAAAGTTTCTCTCGAAAGAATTGAGTGGGAGGATGGTGGAGACTTGATGAGGTTATTGAACCGTCTCTTCAACTAGTGTGTGGCAGGGCACAGGAAGTTGTTCCTGTGGCACCTACACCAATTGAAGTGGAAGCTTATGATATTGATCATGAAACTTTGGATCAAGTCACTACCAAACCTCGTGGGATGACAAGGATACGTACTACTTCAGAGTGGTACGTAATCCTGTCTTGGAAGTCATGTTGCTGGACAACAATGAACCTACGAGCTATGGAGAAGCAATGGTGGGCCCGGATTCCGATAAATGGCTCGAGGCCATGAAATCCGAGAACGGATCCATGACTTTGGAAGAAATACTTGATGGTCGTAAGGCCATTGGGTACGGATGGATTTTAAAAGGAAGACAGACAATGATGGTAAGAATTACCATTAAGAAAGCTCGACTTATCGTTAAGATATTTACCGACAAGTTCAAGGAGTTGATTACGGTGAGGTTTTCTCACTCGTAGCGATGCTAAGAGTCTGTTGAAATTGGATTAGCAGTTACTGCATTATTTATGAAATCTTGCAGATAGGATGTCAAAACATTGTTTCCTCGACGATTTTCTTGAGGAAAGGTTGTATGTGATACAACCGGAAGGTTTTGTCAATCCCAAAAGATGCTAATAAGTATGCAAAGCTCCAGCAATCCTTCTAAGGACTGGAGTGAGCATCTCGGAGTTGGAATGTATGCTTTGATGATGATCAAAGATTTTGGGTTTGTACAAAGTTTGTGAGAAACTTGTATTTCCAAAGAAGTGAGTGGGAGCACTATAGAATTTCTGATGAGTGTATGTTGTTGACATATTGTTGATCAGAAATGACGTAGAATTTCTGGAAAGCATATAGGGTTATTTTGAAAGTGTTTTTCAATGGAAAGCCTGGATTAAGCTACTTGAACATTGAGCATCAAGATCTATAAGGATAGATCAAAATGCTTAATAATACTTTCAAATGAGCACATACCTTGACATGATCTTGAAGGTGTTCAAGATGGATCAGTCAAAGAAGAAGTTCTTGCCTGAGTTGTAAGGTACGAAGTTAAGACTTAAAGCTCGACCTTGGCAGAATAGAGAGAAAGGACGAAGGTCGTCCCCTATGCTTAAGACATAGGCTCTACAGTATGCCATGCTGAGTACCGCACCTGAAGTGTGCCTTGCCATGAGTCAGTCAAGGGGTACAAGAGTGATCCATGAATGGATCATAGGACAGCGGTCAAAGTTATCCTTAGTAACTAGTGGACTAAGGAATTTTTCTCGATTATGGAGGTGGTAAAAGAGTTCGTCGTAAAGGGTTGTGTCGATGCAAGCTTAACACCTATCCGGACAGCTCTGAGTAGAGATACCGGATACATAAAATGGAGCAACTATTTAGAATAGCTCCAAGTAGAACAGTTATTTGGATTAGCTCCAAATAGAGCGTGGTAGCTACATCTAGGAGATGACATAGAGATTTGTAAAGCACACACGGATCTGAAAGGTTCAGACCCGTTGACTAAAACCTCTCTCACAAGCAACATGATCAAACATAAAACTCATTGAGTGTTAATCACATAGTGATGTGAACTAGACTACTGACTCTAGTAAACTCTTGGGTATTAGTCACATGGCGATGTGACCTGTGAGTGTTAATCACATGGCGATGTGAACTAGATTATTGACTCTAGTGCAAGTGGGAGACTGTTGGAAATATGCCCTAGAGGCAATAATAAAAGTGTTATTATTATATTTCCTTGTTCATGATAATTGTCTTTTATTCATGCTATAACTGTATTATCCGGAAATCGTAATACACGTGTGAATACATAGACCACAATATGTCCCTAGTGAGCCTCTAGTTGACTAGCTCGTTGTGATCAACAGATAGTCATGGTTTCCTGGCTATGGACATTGGATGTCGTTGATAACGGGATCACATCATTAGGAGAATGATGTGATGGACAAGACCCAATCCTAAGCCTAGCACAAAGATCGTGTAGTTCGTTTGCTAGAGCTTTGCCAATGTCAAGTATCTCTTCCTTTGACCATGAGAGCGTGTAACTCCTGGATACCGTAGGAGTGCTTTGGGTGTATCAAACGTCACAACGTAACTGGGTGACTATAAAGGTGCACTACAGGTATCTCCGAAAGTATCTATTGTTTTATGCAGATCGAGACTGGGATTTGTCACTCCGTGTAAACGGAGAGGTATCTCTGGGCCCACTCGGTAGGACATCATCATATGCGCAATGTGACCAAGGAGTTGATCACGGGATAATGTGCTACGGAACGAGTAAAGTGACTTGCCAGTAACGAGATTGAACAAGGTATTGGATACCGACGATCGAATCTCGGGCAAGTAACATACCGATAGACAAAGGGAATTGAATACGGGATTGATTAAGTCCTTGACATCGTGGTTCATCCGATGAGATCATCGTGGAGCATGTGGGAGCCATCATGGGTATCCAGATCCCGCTGTTGGTTATTGACCAGAGAACGTCTCGGTCATGTCTACATGTCTCCCGAACCCGTAGGGTCTACACACTTAAGGTTCGATGACGCTAGGGTTATAAAGGAAGTTTGTATGTGGTTACCGAATGTTGTTCGGAGTCCCGGATGAGATCCCGGACGTCACGAGGAGTTCCGGAATGGTCCGGAGGTAAAGATTTATATATGGGAAGTCCTATTTTGGCCACCGGAAAATGTTCGGGATTTTTTCGGTATTGTACCGGGAAGGTTCTAGAAGGTTCCGGAGTGGGGCCCACCTGCATGGGGGGACCCACATGAACGTGGGTAGTGGGGGAAAGGCCCCACACCCCTGGTCAAGGCGCACCAAGATCCCCCTTAGAAGGAATAAGATCATATCCCAAAGGGATAAGATCAAGATCCCTAAAAAGGGGGGATAACAATCGGTGGGGAAGGAAATGATGGGATTTCTTTCCTCCCACCTTGGCCAACGCCCCAATGGACTTGGAGGGCAAGATACCAGCCCCTCCACCCCTATATATAGTGGGGAGGCGCATGGGAGCCATAGACGAAGTTCTGGCGCAGCCCTCCCCCTCTCCCAAGTCGTCCTCCTCTCCCGTGGTGCTTGGCGAAGCCCTGCTGGATTGCCACGCTCCTCCATCACCACCACGCCGTTGTGCTGTTGTTGGATGGAGTCTTCCTCAACCTCTCCCTCTCTCCTTGCTGGATCAAGGCGTGGGAGACGTCATCGGGCTGTACGTGTGTTGAACGCGGAGGTGCCGTGCGTTCGGCAGTTGATCATCGGTGATTTGAATCACGACGAGTACGACTCCATCAACCCCGTTCACTTGAACGCTTCCGCTTAGCAATCTACAAGGGTATGTAGATGCACTCTCCTTTCTACTCGTTGCTGGTCTCTCCATAGATAGATCTTGGTGACACGTAGGAAAATTTTGAATTTCTGCTACGTTCCCCAACACAGACCACCCGGCCCGCCCTCCAAAGCAACAGAAGGGGAGACGACGGCCTCCTGCACGCCCGCTCCCCCGCAAGTCGGCGACCTCATGGACAAGAGAGCCGAGCCGAACCTCGGATCCGACGGCGACAAGGGCCCAGAGAGCCGAGCCTCCTGCCCGTCACCTCCACCCGCGACCACCGGCGCGGCCACCTCGACCGGCACCGAAGGAGAGGAGACAACCGAGGGCGGGGCCTCCTGCCCCGCTGCACCTTCCTCCTCAACAAACCTCGACACACACAAACTCAGCATCGGGCTCGCAGAAACGACCCGGTCACACGACAGCCTCGGCGGAGCCGAGAACGCCCCCAAAGAACCAAGCTGAAGAGTGGTAGTCGGAACTGTGGTAGTAGACCCAACAGGGGCAGAGTCACCAGTGTCTGACGGCCCCGAAGGCCCCTTAGCCTTGTCATCACACTCTTAGCAATATCATTCTGGTTCCCCGAAGCCCCTCCTCCCTCAGAAGTGTCCATGGGATTATCATCCTCAAACTCACTGAACAGATTAGGATCCTCATACTCAACACCCAACTGATATAAAACGCCTGCATAAGTCCAAGGCACCACGTCTGGCAAGAACTCAATGTTAGCGACACTGACAAGAAGCCGTGCCACCCCGTGAGCCCGAGTGAACTGCATATCCACCTGCTCAGTCCTGCCAATCAAAGAACCCAGGCTCCACGTCACCAAGAAGCTGTCCAGAGGAGCAGACGGGGCTCTAGAGAAACGCACCCAAATCTGAGTTAACGGCGTGCCCTGTGGCTCTTTCTTTTTCCACTCATCAAACTCCAGCACATAACTAGTACCCGTGACCCTGCTCATACCGAACTTGAGAATCCTCAGCTAATCCTCCTTAGACGGGAAATCCACTTTATAAGAATTATCTGTGAGCTTAAGTAAGGACCACTGAAAATTACCCGGAGCGAGCTCTCTCAACTGTTGAATGATCTGTGCTTCGGTCAACGGACCGTGAACCACCTCCACCACATCGGGGAAGGAAGTTTCCACTATGGGCGCCGAGGGCTCCACAGATGGAGACTCAAAAAACATCAACTCCGAACAACACACCTCGTAAATCTGAACGGATGGTTTAGGCCCCAACATAAGAGGACACTCGGCAGCTGTGTGTTTAGGTTTCCGGCATAAATCGCATAACTCTGCAGTACACTGAACCAAAAAGTGTCCCGGTTCCCCACAACGAAAACAGGTGAGCTTCTTCTTGTTAGCCGCCCACTTGGACAACTTGTCACTCTCGGTCTTGTCCGTACCTTGCTCAGAACTATAATCACCAGTCTGCATGGGCTCTGGCAAAGATACTACAGCCAAAGCCTGCACCGTCTCCACCGCCACCTGCGGTAGATCCGATGCACCATCCGCTACCTCCCTCGCGGTAGCGGTATTAGTATGCCGAGGCTGGTAGTGCCTCCGGTTCCCGCCCAGACCTCCTCGAACACAACTTCGGAAAGCTCAGTTGTTCGGGCCAGCCGTGCCCTCAACAAAATTTCCAGGCGGTCCTTGGAAACCCCTGTTATCATTGCCGTTGTCCACCCAAGCATAGCCACGGCCCCCTCCGGTGGATGAAAAACCCCGATGCAGACCAGCGCCATAAGCATCAAACCCTTCATCGCCCCACTGACGACGTGGGGGGTTACGGTCATCCCCCGCCGACGCACCCGTCCCATGGCCGGTCGAAACCTGACATGAACCGCCTCGGCCTCCCGCCATCTGCCTCGGCCACGGCCGTTGTGGCGGCGGCGGTTCGGCCCTAGGAGGCGGCGGCGGTGATGCCCGCGGCACGGGGACAGGCGCCACTGGCGGAGCCGGGGTCGGTGCTGGCGGTCTCATCGGTGGCGGAGCCAGCGCTCGAGGCGGGGGCGGCACCAATCGAGGCGGAGCCGGTGCCCGGGGCGGCAGCAAGGTCGGCCTAGGCGGGGGCGCAGGCAACGCCGCAGCCGGGGTGATAGCTCCCGCGGTCCCGGCCGGAAACCGCGCAGCTGGCGCGGCGCACGGCGGCGGCGGCTTCGGAGGCATCCTAGCCGCAGTCGGACGCGGGGTCGGCCGGCGATCAGCCTCACCGGAGATCAGTAGACACGGGCGGCGCGACAAGGCTCTCGGAAACCCTCGGTTTCCCGAACGTCGAACCCTAGCCGCGCGAAAGAGAGAAGGAGATGGACGTGCATGCGAGGGCGATCGCCTCAAGACCTCGACATGCACGTCGCCGTCTCCCGAGGCACCGCAGGCCTGGCCAGCCCCCTGGGCCTCGAGCCCAGTACTAGCCAAACCCACCGCGTCGCTGTTCACTTGCGGCCCTACTGTGCCCAAAAGAAAATTCAAACGCTCGTGTCTTTTCACCCGAATA
>NC_057798.1:67152703-67162128 GCF_018294505.1 Triticum aestivum
TTTCGTCCAGCACTCAGGACGGAAAAAGTCTGACAAGGTGATATCCGTCGGCCCATCCTTCGGCAACGGTTTCATTTTCGACTTCTGTGAAAGAACTGGACGGTCTAGCAATATTGGTTTCTTGATACTCACCGAAGGTTTAGGCACAGGGCTAGTACCCAAGCCAAGCGAAGATGACGGCCGGGCCGACGTTACCGGCACATCCACCTTGTCTTCATCCTCATCAGCAAGAATCCAGAATCGGCCCCCAACCCTTTGCGTCGGCCAAGAAGCACTGCAGAGAAAACAAATCTAAACTTTCAGATAACATTAATCTTAATACCGTAAGTAAATAAGACGGCGCGGCAAGGTGCGCGTTACCTTCTAGTAACATATTAACGTGAGATTTTGCTGGGCTAGAGATCTTTGAAAGTAAACTTGTAAAACAGTAAATCGTACACCTTGTAAAGCATTCAAAATCATAGAAATATAAGTTGAATTTCAAAAAGAAAATCTGAACATTTGTCTGCCAGTTAGTCCTCCCTCCCTCGTGTGTTTGTGTGTGTGTGTGTGAGAGAGAGAGAGAGAAAGAGAAAAGGGTGGGACCAAGTTAGACACAACGTCTCCGACCAAATATGGCGAATCCTAACGCTTTGCACCGCACAACACGAATCCCTGTCGTTGCTGCTTCATGTGGATGCAAGCGCCTTGCATGCATGGCTCTTTCCCCTCTCTCTCCCCGCACACATAGTGACACATGCATGCGTACTTTATCTTCCCTCTCTCTTCTAACTCAATCACTTTTCATTTTGTTTTAAAAATATAGATGGTTCATATCTTTCGAAGAAAAATTGCGTTTTTGAAACTTTTTACATATTTGAACTCTTGGTGCCAAGCCCTTTAAAACAAGATCACTCTTGGATACATTTGAAAGACATTTTTGTTTGAAACAGTGAAGAACTTTCTGGATAATTAGTCTGCACTTTGTTAGAAATATTGAAGAACTTTGCTGGAAATTTTATCGTGAACTGGAGAACTTTGTCAACACGGTGTCTGAACTTTGCGGGGCTGTTGTACATGCTGAGGCGTCACTCTACGACTGAGAGCCGAACGCACCGCCTCTGCGTGCTCGGCAACAGCTTTGGCCCGTCTCCTCACGCATAAGGTACCTGTCCTCTCCTTCTTGGCTCCTAATTTTTGCATCTTGGTGTGGACTATGCAAGTAATAACAGTGCCTGCCCTGCAATGTGCCTGCTTAGAGATGCCTAGTCTCTTATGCAATTGGGGAAATTGGGCTTTTGATTTCCTGCACCCAAGATCACTTTTGGTGCCATGTACTGTAATTGGTTTCTTAAGCTCTGTAGCAGTTGTTTCTTTCTGCTTTCGTTCGAGTTACCACAGGTAGCTTCTTTCTATTCCCTCCTTTTCTAAATATAAGTCTTTTTAGAGATTCCAATAAGAGACTACATACGGAGCAAAATGAATGAATCTACACTCTAAAATATGACTATATACATCTGTATGTAATTTGTATTGAAATTTCTAAAAAGACTTATACTCCCTCCGTTCCAAATATAAGTCTTTTTAAAAATTCCAACAAGTGAACACATACAAAGCAAAATGAGTGGATCTACATTTTAAAATATGTCTACGTACATCTATATGTTGTACTCCATTTGAAATGTCTAAAAAGACTTATATTTAGGAACGGAGGGGGTATTTAGGAACGGAGAGAGTAGCTTGCATGATTAAGTTAGAAAAGTACTGCATATAGACAGATGATAAGCACATGTTCAGCAATAGGTACGTGGAGTGGATCACAGTAGGTAAATAACTAAATCATGAATAATGAAGCCGCAGCATGTATGCAACTTGAATAGTTGATGCTCCTAAAGAAAATATCAGATGTTATTTAAATCCGTGCTATTACATTAACAGGGTCCAATGATCTTACATGAAAGAAACGACATTTCAAGTGGGCACAATTTATGGCATGAGTTGCAGAGGTGGGCCGAATTAATTGCATGTAGAAAAATAATATAATGAAACAGAGAGTAGCTGCCGTATGTATCTGTATCTTCATCTTGAACTGTTGCTGTCTGTTGCTTCATCTAGAGGAGCCTGATTGAGATCAAGATATTGCCCCAGTGCATTAACCAGCATGACACTGTTACCCCGCTGAACAAATAAGTCATTGTTGATGTCAACAGGAAAGTTAGCCATGGGCTCGGCTCTGTCCAGCGATGAGCAGAGTTCTATTGTCAGATTAAGGGAGGAAGGCGAAGAAGAGGCAACCGGACTTGTAGAAGGCAGATGCAAGGATTCCCAAACGGCCAAATCTTGAGTGCGTTCGCTCTGCCGCTCCTCGGATCCGACCGCAAGATCCACCGACGTGTCTGCCATTGGAGGCACATCGGTATTAATGCTCATCCTACCAGAATCTTGCTGCGCCTCAGTTAGCTCATCTTTCCTTGTGTTAGCCTGGGCCTGTGATGAAATTTGAGATCCATTCACTTGATAAGCAACCTCGTCATCTTCTTCGTCTTCACCACAATAATAATCTTCTTCATTGTCGTCTGCCTCATAACCTTCATCATCTTCAAAGTCAATGACGATGTCAGCGCTAGGATGATGTGCCTTAAATTCTCTTTTCAACTGGGACATCGCAGTTGTCGTGCCTGAGGGCACAATTAAACAGATTTCTTTAAGGGTGCCAGCTGGCAAGTGCTCGATGCCAACAGTTAGGAATTGGCGAGTCATGAGGTAAGGTAACAATATGTCAAGCTTCTCTAGCTTGGGCATAGCCCCTGCTTCAAAGGTCAGTGACGCTTTTGGACAGTGGAAACTCGGGTGCTTTAGTGTTTGGAATGCCCCGCTGCCAGGGACGACCACAATTTCTTCCTCTAGTTCATGCCTAGCATACAATTGGAAGTAGGCAAGTGAAGGCAACCCTGCAACGATACTGAGACCATCAGCCACCTCCATCACTCCAATACTTAAGCTGTAGAGGTGGTGGAGCTGACCAATCCACTTGGGGCACCTTTGAAATTTGCAGTAGGACATATCGAGCTTCCGAATAGGAGACCCTGGAGGGAATAGTGTCCTGCTCCAGCCTTCGACATATGGTATGTCACCTGATTCTTGTCCCAAATCAAGGATTCTGAGGCTGGTGGAAAGCTTGCAAATGGAAGAGTGCAAGGCATCTGTACGCATATTGGTCACTTTTTCCAGCTCAATAACGTATGAATAGAACTCAAGTTTCCTCAAGTCGGTCAGCTCTCCGAGACCCTCGATATTGTCTACCGAGCTTTGATACACACTTACACCTTCTAGGGTGCGCAGGGATTTCAACCTGCCAATCCCGTCAGGTAACGCTAAACCCACATGTCCACCAAATATGAGATGCGATAACCGGGGCAAACTAGCAATATCTGATGGATATTTTCCGAACACACCTCCATTCAGATCTATTGTCTCCAATTGTTGTAGCTGCCCAATTTTATCAGGTAGCTTCAACTCAGTGTAAGAACATGCAACCTTTAAATACGTCAGGAGAAACAACCCACTGATACAGGTGAGGTCTAGGACGGCGCCTATGGAAAATACCGGATGTTCAAGGTGTAGAACTCGGACATACTTGGACACCAGAAGATCATGTATGAGTAAGCCTCGGTAAAGTGAGACTGACCGAACATGTGATAGTGACCCTTTGATTGTTTCAAGAACTATACTATCATTTTTATCACTATACTGGACTGAGATCCGACGGAGCTGCCCTGACACATCTTTGAAACCATCAATTACATGAACAAAATTCAATTGACTTGATTTGGACCTGATAAGATCAAGAATTAGATCATGTACTCTACAGGACACCACTTCACAGTTATAGTTTATCTTCCCAGGTTCAATCATACACATGCTGATGAGAGCTTTGAAGTTATTTTCAGCAACATCCTCCGCATCCAGCTGACCCTTTGCACTAACGAAACCTTCAGCTACCCATTGCCTCAACAAATCATTTTTATCTATCTCACGATCCTCTGGATACTTGCAAACATAAAGCAGACATGTCTTCAGATCATCAGGTAGATGTATGTAGCTAAGATCCAATATCTGCTTCGTGATTTTAAGACCATCTCCTTGAGTCATATCAACCAAGCATTTCCATGCGTACTCCCATGTTGCCTCATCCTTACCAGCTAGATGTCTTGCTATGCTATTAATAGCAAGTGGCATACCTCCACATTTTTTAAGAAGATATTCTGAAATCTCTTCTTTTCTGGGTGTATCAGGGTGATCTTTTCCGGGTCCAAACATTCTTGCAAGAAATAGTCTTCTTGAGTCTTCGTCACTGAGTGGTTTGATCTTATAAACATAATCATTTTCAGGATGGCAACATTCAAGCGCAATATCATGATCCCTAGTTGTTATTATCACTCTACTGCCCTTTTTGTTTTCTGGGAAAGCAGGTTTAATAACACGCCATTCAAAGGAATGCCATACATCATCGATTACTATGAGGTATCTGCAAGAAACACCACACATATAAAAGCAAGGTACTGGTGAAATCTTAGTACGGTTGGCAGATGGTCATATAATTTTATATATCTATGTAAAGCATATCCATAACAAGTGGATGTATTTAAGTGCGTATTAAAATATAGTCTAAACCTACAAATTATCCACCCCACATTGCTGTGCACTGTGAGCAACCCCTTCCCCGCATTTTGAGTACTTTGTGATAGTGAAATCATTTTGCATAAAGAGGATTTTTGATTAACTCAAAAGGTCATATGAAGGTGATACAAGAATGATACTTACACCTGGTCTCTGCATAAACAAGAAAAGGTTGGTTCGACATAAGCTCATACCATGCGACAAAAAAAGAAGTAGCCTAAGACGATGGAGGAGTAATATATATAGAAATGATACTTATATTTATATTGTTTAGTGAGTCCCGCTTCGATACAACCCCCCATCCAAAACATATAAAGGGCAATATGGACTTTTGATATGGTATACCCACTTTATACGTATGACAGGTTGCCCGCTAGAATGTATACCCTCTGCATACCACCGATTGGGCCGGCCAAGGAAGGTGGCACCAGTAGCGCTCGCACCTACGGCAGCGATGTCGCTAAAAAAAGAATTAGGAGCGAACGACCTCCCAGGAATTCGAACTCTGCAGCCCCACCTTAGAAAGAGCAGCTACTTACCAATCAACCTGATAGACATTGGTAGCAAATAAAGAGCGTGCCACTTTAACTACAACACATGATCCTGGCAATTTTTGGATTTTTTATCATTTCTTGGAAATTGTGAATAATTTTTCTAAAAATGCGAGTAATTTTTAAAAATTCAACAATTGTTTTTCAACAACTCTAAAAAAGTTCTAAAAATCAATTTTTTTAAGACCTTGCCTTTTTTGGAAATCCTAGATATCTTCTAAAAATACGCGGACAGTTTTGGAATTTACAGAACAAAACTTGTTAATGGGAACATTTTGGAAATTCTGAGAAATTTTTCAAAACCTCAAACATTTTAAGTAATACCTAAACATATTATGAGTTTTGAGAAAAATTTGAAAACAGCAACAGTTTCAGAAAACAATAATATTTTCTGAAATTCTCGTATATTTTTTGGAATTAATGAAAAAAATAGGAAAACACGAGCATTTTTTGATTTTTTGTAAAAAAATTCAAACATTTTGGGAAACGACAAACAATTTAGAAAAACTAACATGTTTTTAAATTTCCAACATTTTGGGAAAATGAACATTATTAGAGTGTTGAGAAAAAAATTGTAAATGGCAAGATTCTTAACATTCACAACAATTTCTAGAAAAAAGTTTTTTTTTGGAAATCATGTACATTTTTTGAATTTATAATTTTTTTTGAAAAGGAACACTTCATAAAATACTGATTTTTTTTGCATAAGTTTCAGAAAGAATAATAAAGTTCAAGAAGGAGAAAATCAATTAACCAAAAAGAGAAGAAAAACAGAAAAATAGAGAAGAAAAAATGCTTAGGCCCTAGAAAATAAATAAAGTCAGAAGTTATTCGCAAATACAAAAAAATGTTGGCAAATTTGAAAAAGTGTTTGCATCTTCACAATGTGCATGCCCACCTGTTAACCAAAGTTGACGCCCTTTTTTGAATGTCCAAAAAAAAACCATGTTCTACATAGGGTGCCTAGATATGCGAGAAGGCTCGACTAAGAGCATGTTTCTCAACATCCATTAAATGAACTCAATATTTTTTTCATTGACTTATGATCGATTCAAGGCACCATGCCAAGCTGTTTTGGTTTTCTAGAAATTTTTCATTTTCTGGAGTTTTTCTTAGTAAAAAAAAAGGGCGATAAATGGCCGGATGTGACGCAACTTGCATAGGGTGTCGGAAATAATTCAAACCTGGCATGGGTGCCTACCATGAGCATTCTCACCTGCTCGTAAAAGTTGGGGCCAGTTCATGCATGTCCCAAAATAGACCATGTTCAACAGAGGTGCTCAGGTAGGCCAGAAGGCTCTGTATGAGAGCATGTTTTTTTTGACATCTTTAAATGACTCCAATTTTTTCCCATAAGCTTAAATAGCCAATTCAAGGCACCATGCCAAGTTGTTTGAGTTTTTAACAGTTCTTTCATTTTCTATAGTTTTCTCGATGAAAGATGGCTATACATGCTCGGACATGACGCAACTTGCATATAGTGTCAAAATTCATTCAAACCATGGGCATGCCCACCTACTGGCAATAGTTGGATCATTTCATGCATGTCCAAAAAATGAAACATTTTCAACGGGGGTTGTTTGGGTAGGTGAGATGGGTCGTATGAGAGCACATTTTATCGGCATGGTGAAATGACCCAAAAATTCCATGAGCTTATATCACCAATTCAAGGCACCATGCCAATTTGTTTGAGTTTTCATTATTATTTTTGCAATTTATGGAGTTTTCTTGATGAAAAATGGACGACAAATGGCAGAACATGACGCAACCTGCGTATGGTGTCGGAAATCATTCAAACCTGGCATGATTGTCTGCCATGGGCATGCCCACCTGCTGGCAAAATTTGGGGTCATTTTATGCATGTCCAAAAATATACCATGTTCAATGCAGGGTGTTCGGGTAGGCCAGATGAGTTCATATACGAGTGCTTTTTTTGCATCTTTAAATGACCCCAAATTTGTCCATGAACTTTTATGACCACTTCAAGGCACCATCCCAAGTTGTTTGAGTTTTTCGGCAGTTTTTTGCATCTTTCTGGAGTTTTCTCAGTGAAAATGACCGATAAATGGCCACACGTCACGCAACTTGCATAAGGTGTTGGAATCGTCCAAACCTGGCATGGATGTCTACCATGCGCATGCCCATCTGCTAGCAAAAATTGGGATGGTTTCGAGAATGTCCAAAACTAGACCATGTTTTAAACACACGAATTTGATTTCCTGAAAAACCCCAGAATAAAATAGAACATGGTAAAGAAGAACAAGGAAAGAAAAATTAGAAGTAATAAAGGAACGAGAAAGTTCATCGAGCCAGGAAGAAGAATAAATGAAAATGAAAAAAGGAAAGAAAAATTAGAAGTAATAAAGGAACGAGAAAGATAGAAAATGTCACAGGAGGTTGTGTGGCAGGGTGGTTACTGCATTCCGCCTTGAAACCGGAAGTCTTGCGTTTGACTCACTCCGCACAAATTTCTTGTGCCTTTCAGGAAACCGAAGAAAGAAAAACCTGGAAACAGATAAACGGGCCAGCCCACCAAACACGGTTGCAGGCACCGGTTAGGAAAATTGCCCTTAACCGGCGCCGAATAGGTTTTGCCTCTTAACTTCATGTATAAAGGTCTGTGGTTCGATTCTTAGCGGCGGCATGTATTTTGTAAATTTTTACATCTCGCGTCGCCCTCTATCCAGCCTTCACCAATGGGCCGGCCCAGTTGAGGGTGTCTCCCACCCCATATACGTTCGGGACATTCAAAAAAAGGATATCCTACCCTTTATTATGAAGGGGTATGAAGAAATCTCGTGCGTTGATGTGTTTAGGGGGTTGTACCGAAGAAGTGATATTTATATGAGTGTAATACAATTGGAGTGTGCATTTTGCGCTCTCGGGGGCACCGCTTGAACCCTATCTATAAGGTAAAATTTGTCCCGTGTGTACTGCTAAGCATACCCAATAGTGGATTCTGGATCAGCTTATACGGTGATATACACATAACGCCTGTCCTAGGCAGAGGTACAGCCAGTAGTGCAATTTGTCCTAAATGGCCCTTCCACAAACTAAAAAGCATCAATGTCCACTTGCAAAACCTCTTTCTTCCCCTCGAAGACATGCCAATCACGTTGACGTATTTGAACAACCTAGATACATTTTGCTGATACAATTGCATTGCTTTTTAATCTTTTTGCTATGTCCCATAGTCACGATGTGTATTCTGGACTTTTTCTAACAACCATCATACTAATAGGCTTACACCGTTTTTCAAAAAGGAACCAAAATAGACATACATATAGCAATACTCAATAGTATCAACCAACATCTATTTGGATCGGTCCGTATGGATCCTTGGATATTATGCTTTAAAATCCACCCTAAGCTATGAACTGCAATGATGCGGTTGCGACGAAAAGCAACGATGGATGGTGCCGTTTGTATTCTTGGTTAGCTATATTTCTATAGCTGCTGTGGACACTGGATCAGTGTCCAGACATAAAAAGGAATCTAGCTATTCCATGATTATAGAATCAATGATATGGTAAACAAAGACATTCTAATATACGGGAGGGTTCCTACACTCATTTTGTTCTGTGTATTCTCGTATGCACCCTAGGTGTTGTTAGAGTAGATTATAGTTTTGTGTATTTTCCCCTTCCCCATTGTATACGGGGTTTTCTGCATATTTCCTTCATTATATCCCAAGTCATGTGTAAAATACATTTTCCCCTTGGGCTATGCAACAAAGACAAGTGGGGGGTTGAGACTTAGAGTAGATTATAGTGTTGCATATTTTCCCCATTGTATAACGGGTTTTCTGCATATTTCCTTCCTTGTACCCCAAGTCATCCGTAATATATATTAGCCCCTTAGCTATGCAATAGACAAAAGTTACATCTCCAACAGGTGCAAAATAGGTTACTATAATCCTTGGTGCTGTTATAGTTATTTAAATTTGAATTTAGGATTGGTATGCAAACATACATAATATCTTATATACTCGCACTAAAAAATAAACAGAAGTCCGAAAATATAGGTAAGAATATCATATATAAGAATCTTAAATTGTGATTGATGAGTGTTCGTGCTTAGGTCCCCATATATAACAATGCTTTGGCAAAGAATTTACATTTGGTACACATAGATTTACGATCCCCCCACTCAGGTCGCAAAATCAAATTATTTAATCATTTTTTTGTGGATGTAGAATAAACTATTGTGCAACCA
>NC_057798.1:67162362-67175998 GCF_018294505.1 Triticum aestivum
TTATGACTTTTTAACTCAAAAGGGTATGCCTTATATTGAATGCCACAACCATATATGCATGCAAATTAGATGGTGCCAAGTAATCAAGAAAATATTTAAGCTGAATTCTTCAATCTCTACTATTAAAGGGGGATCGAACGTCGTGATGGTTCGACCTCCTTCAATCCCCCTCCTTCGCTCCTCCCCTCGAGAAATCCCGCACCTAAAAGATCGCTAGAAAAGAATCCACATTCACAACCAACCAGCCTCCCACCCCCTATGATTCCCACTTTTCAGGTAAGATAAAAAGAAAAAGAAAAAGAAAACGCTCCCACGATCCCTAAGGCGCCCGCTCAACACCCCCACGACCCTCCTCTTTCACTTCCTCTCACGAACGGCCTCCGTCTGCTCCGCCGCTGGTTCCCCTTCTCCATCTGCAGTCACACGCCCACACCACACCCCTGTTTCCTCCTTCCTTCGGGCGGTCACCTTTGCTCCTCCGCCTCGCGAACGGGGTCAGTCGATGTGGCCAATGGAGTTTGCGAGCCCCGGCAGGGCAGAGTCAACCGCCAATACACGATCCACCGGCACCCTCCGTCGCCCTCACACAGCGCCAGCCGCTTCCCATGTCTCTAGAGAGCATGAGTGGCCAGGGAACAATGGAGTAGCCGTGGCCTGAGAAAGAGAGCACAACGATGGTCTAATTCCTCTATGTCTATCCATGTTGCGTTGTGGTAATCTCTCTCTCTCTCTCCCTCTCTCTCTGGAACACACATCACACAGATTAATGAGGAGATGAATCAGAGCATCTCGATCATGATCCGTCTCTGCCTGGTGATCAACCCTCATCTGGTCTGACGTCCCAATCGTTGTCGTTTGGATCGATTTTCTTCAATTTGGCCGATAGGGATCGGAATGAACTGGAGGGATGATGTTCTTAGCATCCTGCTACAACGATGCGGATATACTCATTGATCTAGCCCCACTCGCCCCGACTGCCAGGACGCCCCCAAGTCGCTCTTCAAGCTGCAGGCACGCAATCCTCTGTTCCTCAACCTATTTTTCTTCTGCATTATTATTCACGTTTGGACACCTGCATGGTCAAATTAGAACACAAGTTGGTGTCCATAAGATTGAAAGCACATGTGGCTATGTGTGTGTAAGAGTAATAATGATAGGCAAAACCACAACAGAAGTATCAACCCATATATCTGGAACATCCTCTGTGCCTGTGCGTACAAAAAATCAGAGTCCCAAAAGCTGATGGCCAGGGCAAGACCGCTCGTCTCGGCTTCGCAGAATCGCAGCCGAGGGCGACGGTGACGGCTGCCAGCTGCTCGTGGGGCTAGCGGAGGGCGCGGCTGGGGCACGTGGTCGATGCTTGGGACATCTGCGGAGCGGCGTGCGCACGAGTGTAGGGCAGCAGTAGCCAGGGTGGCAGGAGAGGACCCAGGACACGTTGTGTTCATGTAGTTTTCCTCTTTGTATCCTCTAGCTCTGACTACGGTTTCCTCATGCATCCTGTAGCTCTAAGAATGACTTGTGCAGATAAAGATGAAAAATCTAGGGGAAGATTTTGGTGAGCAAGAAGAACAAGGTAATTTATTTCTGGTCAACAAAACAAGTTTGTTCCTACACTTTCATGTTATGATTAGTGCTTATTCACTAACAATGGAAGTACTGATGGGTATAGCATGGTCTGACCAAGAGAAAGAATACTTTTCTACAGGCTATTTTATTAATGATAATGATAAAATATCATCATGGAATATTAATATAAGATCATAGTACGTACTTTCTTTGCTTGATATATGTATATTACATTCTGTATGTATATGCTCATGCCATCAAAAGTCTTTATTTCCTAGAGATAAAACAGCTAGCTACATTATCACACATTTTATATGTTCGTTTACACTAATGATTCTAATATTTGTTTAGCAATCTTTTGCAGATTTTGAGGTTGCCCCATTCCATATTGTTGAGCTTCGTAAAAATGGAGAGGGGACTTGTTGCGGATTCATCATCTATGATCTCACGTTTCAAATTTATCATTCCATTTTTTTCAAACATATTGAATGAGTTTGACTCTTAGTACTCTTACATAAGTGCCAACATTCATAATGTAGTTATACATGAGTTTATCATTATAATTCAAATACGGTTTTCTAATCTTTCACAAGTGCAACAAAACAGATAAGATATGCTACTGAGCTTTCATATTGGACCGTCAATGCTACTTATTGTAGATATGTTGCTACGCTCTTAAGCTTTCATATTAGGATTTTAACATTCCTTAAGTACTTCCCTTTAATTACTCCTAGCCTTCAAGGTATGATGATCAGGGTCATGTTTCACTAATTAACTGATGGATTTGTGCAAATATTTTGGGATCAACTGAAAAGAAAATTCAACTTCTTGATTTCCCAATTTAGTGAACCAGATCAAAGAGTTGTGTAGCCATTAGATGGACAGCTTCATACTGGCGTAAGTATTCATGACGCTGTAATATAAGGCTTCTTTACCTTCTACTTATATTTGCTACTGTAAAGGAGAAACCATCTATCTTGGTGTGCCATTGTTTTTTTAAGGGAAGGTGTGTTATTGTTATATTTTGTAAATTGTAACCAAGCATATGAAAGATTTGGTATATGGTTCTGTTGGTCAAAAGTCATTATTCATGTTTCAAGGGGATGACATATACCTTTAAGCAAAACATGAAGCAGACTTTTGCTTTAGGTACTCCCTCCATGAAATATAATGTCCCTGACTTTGCTTCTGCGACTTTGGTCATTTCTATATACAAAAGTACATGCATTGGACATGTATAAATTGTATTGTCTTATTTTTCATGCAAAACAATTTTATTTCATATATGTTTATACTAATTTTGTAGACATACAATAAGTGATAATAATTATTAAAGTTGTGAGATGAAAATCAGATAAGTAGTATTAGAAAGGAAGGAGTACTATTTATTGGCGTCATTTAATATCTAAATATTTTGTTTCAAATAAACTGCCAAATTTAGTCATTAACTTTTCTTTCCTGTGGCATGCACGTGCCTCTAATCTTTATGGCGTTGACCGATGTACCTAGACTGTACATGGAATCCTAATGATCTTCACTGCCAATTACACCAGGTAACAGATTGCTTCAATAAATCTTTTGTCTGCGACGCAATTAAAATGGTGTGACGCGGACAAGGAAATGAATTGTAAAAGTAATAGAGTTGACACTTAAGTTTCTGATTCAATTTTAGTCTTTGAAAGTCATCATAAAAAACTTATTCATAAAACTTAGCGATCATAGAACTTCTATGATACGCCTAAATAAATAATGTATTTGCTATAACCAAACCGATCAGATTATCTTATACCCAAAGTAAGCACATCAAACATTGAATAGTGCAATGATTTGATTGGTTACATCATTATTTTTTGATATCTCCCGTGGCAACGCACGGGCATTCGACTAGTATAGTGTAGTTTGCTTATGTACCTCTCATTCCGAAGCAATTCTTTGACTTTTTTTGTGAGCTGTCCCACATTCAACCCTTTTGCATTGAAATCCTCTTTAATTTCAAAGATAATGTTCTTCAAAACAGTCTCTACATTGGGATTCCGGCCCATTGGAACAAACACTTTAGGATTGTATCTTTTACGCTTGTATTTGTCATACACTGCCTTGGCAAGCGTGGTCTTGCCCAATCCTCCCATTCCAACGATAGAGACTACCCTGAGCTTTTCATTTGGTACATTGTCATGCTTCTTAAGTAGCCTTATTATCTCCTCTCTTGGCGCTTTGATGCCAACGAGTCGTTCTTTATCTTCTTCATGTATAGCAGAATTCCGAAGGTCGTCAATGGCGGCTTTGGTAGCTGCTTTATCCACATCACCTTTGACATTAATGTTGTACTTCTCTTTCCTTTTGTCCAGAGTCTTAACATTGGCCTTGATTTCTCTAATCACGTCACTAATCTGACGGTGAGTCGTCATGCCATTCTGCACTAGCTTTACACTGTCATGCATGATCTCCTTGAAGCCTCTCCTACTGGAGTTAGGCACGATGTGCACCAGGAAGTTATCGACCATATCCTCTATGTTATAAGCAAGCTCTCTAACTTCGTCAACCCAGTTCTTGGCCTCATAATCATTTTTCAGCTTTGGGAGGTCTCGGTGCATCTTTCTCAGATCTTGTGAGAAAGACTCGATATCACTCTTGATGGTCGTATCTAGACTGTAGTCCTCCGTGACGAGCTTGCCTAGCTTGTCAAGCAGGCTGCCCATAGCCCCCCTTGTGTGATCCACAGCTCGGTGCCCCTCCTCCCCTAGGTACATCGTGTTGGTAGGAGAAGTACGTGAAAAGCTTTGTGGTGGGTAGAATTTGTACTGCAGAATAATGATGTACTTCTATATTAAAATAAAGCCATTTTATGAATAGTGATTATTGAATAGTGATTATTGGAGTACTAAGCTTACCATGCAAGCTGCCTCTGCTTTTCGGCTGCTACCAAGTTTTCCATTGCAGAAGAAGACTCGCCAATCTTTCTCTTCTTCAACTGGGCGAACATATATTAATTCGTCAAAAACTGTCCAGGAGAATGGGACAAAACATAAATACAAGCACATTAAGACGAGTCACAATTAGTCACCTCGGGAACTTCCTCAGCTGATGTGTTGGTGTCTCCTCTACGCTTGCGAGGGTGCTTGGATACAAGGGACTATTTTTAGTCTGACTAAAAATAGTCTCTTTTAGAGGCTAAAGTTCCAAGCACCCCTGACTAAAAAGAGGCTAGGACTAGTCTTGAGGCTAAAATCTTTTAGTCATGGGAAACCTACTAAAATATGTATTAGCTCTCTCTCTCCTCATTTAATTCCTCTCCTTAGTTCTGGATTGGAGGGTTTGGAGGATAATAAATGCTCAATAACTAGATTTTAGTCTCTTTAGTATTTGGATCCAAGCATGGATGAGACTAGCAAGTTTTAGTCCCACTACTTTTAGTCATGGGACTAAAACGTATCCAAGCATGCTCTGCAATTCTCTTGGGGCCTCGTGGGCTCATTTACAACCATCAAATCCACCTCATCGACAACTTTCTCGGCCTTTGCACGGGATATGCATTCTGTGATATCCTCTTCTATAAGACCCTCGCTCCATTTCATGCTTTGCACGATGAACTTGTCAGTATCGTCATGTTCACGAGCATCTCGTGGCTGCACTGTTATCTTCACATAACACTTGGATTTTGATTGCACAGTGCCTTTTACTGGTTGCGATATGTACTTTACGCTTGGCGGTTGGATGTTGAAGGCAATGCAATTAACTGTATCGTTGGTTAGCTCAATTGAGTGCGATATCTCGTTCTTCAGCTCAGAAGGCAGCCGTAGTTCGAGCGGATTAATCCGAAGCATGTCATCTTCATCTAAACAAGGGATTACCTGCGATGAAAGAGCTATATGTGTTAGATGGTGATGTATATATATTGAGCTTGTATATATGTACAATGGGACAAATTTTCCCTACTACCGGGTGTAGTTATTCCACTTTTGTTTCGTAAGTTTCAGGTAGTATTTATAATATCGAAGTGTATGTATGTGTAGTATATAGTATATAAGAATGTTTAGGTAGTATATATATTAATTCTTGGTAGTATGTACCATATTTTAAGCATACTTCATTCTACATATAAATATATACGAATTTCACAAATACAACTGATGGCACCATTTTTCTAGTTAGTTGATGTCACCAATAACCAGAAGGACCAGAGAACTCAACTAATAACACAGCACATTGTAGCCATCATTTTGTCCATCTTTGCCAAACACACTTGAGTCTGCCGTCTCGGTACAACCCCCTCACAAAACGTACAAAGCGTAATATTGATTTTTCACACTGTATTCCAATAGCAACGAGAAGGATCGGAGATCTCAACTAATAACACAACACTGGAGGCATCATTTGGTCCATCTTTGCCAAACACACTTGAGTCTGCTAAATTCGTTTTCTCGACGAGTCCCGCTTCGGTACAACCCCTCACAAAACGTATAAAGGGTAATATTTTGCCAAACACACTTGAGTCTGCTAAATTCTGGAGCCATCATTCCCGCTTCGGTACAACGCCCACACAAAACGTATAAACGGTAATATTCACTTTTCACATTGTATTCATAGTGCGAAAAATAGAGACAAGCAAGCGCAGTAGGTGAGAATCGATTATGGGACTTCAACCTTGCCAACGAGCGGAGCTAGTCACTACAAACAACGGCTGCTGGTGACTTTGTTAAGCACAAACCTTTTAAGAATTGACTGTAATGGTAATATTCAATATAGCGCTTTCTTTGCGGCACCGTACATATTTTTTAATTATTTAAAAAACATATAGGAAAACAAGAACAGGTTTTTGAGTAAAATGTGAATAAAATTTGAAAATTCTGTATATTTTTCAAAAACTCAAACATTATTGGAAATTTCGAACATTTTTAAAACAGGAACACAATTGGAAACTATGTCATTTTCCAATATTACGAAGATATTTTTTTAATTTGTGATTTTTTCAAACTAGAACATTTTATGAAAATCTCCCAAAAAATTTGTAATTTGAGAACAAAGTTTAAAACATGAAATTTTTTTGAATTTGTGAACAAACTTGAAAAACAGAGACATTTTTAAATTTCCATAAATTTTTTGGGTTTTGTGAGATTTGTTTTTCTGAACTTCCGAATATTTTTAAAAAGAAAACAATTTCTAAAATATTTGAAGAAAATTTGAAACCGGCACAAATTGTAAAACATGGAATATTTAAAATAATAATTTTAAGTACCTGTTTAAATTACGATTTTGAGTATTTTTTTGGCTTCGATGCCTACCATGTGCATACCCACCTCGCAAAAGTTTATATCATTTCAAGAATGTCTACAAAACATCATGCTGAACGTAGGGTGTCGGGTAGGCCACAAGGCTCCGTTTGAAAGCACGTTGTATCTCGACATCTGTTAAATGACTTTAATTTTTTTTCATTGGCTTGTATGACCAATTCGAGGCACCATGCCAAATTATTTTGTTTTATTTACATATTTTGTATTTTTTTATAGTTTTCTTGGTCAAAAAAGGACGATAAATGGTTCAACGTGTCGCAACTTGCATATGGTGTCAGAAAATTGTTCAAACTTGGCATGGATGCCTTTCATGGGCATGACCATCTGCTAGCAAAAGTTGGAGTCATTTTATGCATGTCCAAAAATAGACCATGTTTGGGTTGGCCAGAAGGATCGTATGAGAGCACCTTTTTCAGCATCGTCAAATGACCCGAATTTTTCCCATGATCTTATACGACCATTTCAAGGCAACATGCCAAGTTGTTTGAGTTTTTGACATTTTTTGCATTTATGAAGTATTCTCATTGAAAAATGGTTGGACGTGACGCAACTTTCATACGTTGTCGGAATTCGCTCAAAGCTGGCATGGATGCCTGTCAAGAGCATTCCCACCTGCTGGTAAAAGTTGGTGTCATTTCATTTATGTCCAAAAATAGATCGTGTTCAATGTAGGGTGTCCGGGTAGCCATAAGGGTCCATATGAAAGCACGTTTTTTCGGTATCGTCAAATGATCCAAAAAAAATTCCTGAGCTTACATGACCAATTAAAGGCACCATAAAAAGTTGTTGGAGTTTTCAAAATTTCTTGGATTTTCTAGAGTGTCTTCATGAAAAATGGTTAACAAATGGTCGGACGTAATACAACTTAAATCATTAAACCTGTCATGGATGCCTACTATGGGCATGCTCACGCGTTGACAAAAGTTGGGGTCATTTTATTTATGTCCAAAAATAGATTATGTTCAACGTGAGGTGTCCGGGTAGGTCAGAAGGATCCGTATGAGAGCATGTTTTTTCGGCATCGTCAAATGGACCCAAATTTTTCATGATCTTATATGACCAATTATATGTGACAGGCCAAGTTGTTTGACTATTCGACAATTTTTCATTTTCTGGAGTTTTCTCGGTGAAAAATGACCGGTAATTAGCCGCACATGATGCAATTTGCATACAATGTCGGAATTCGTTCAAACTTGTCATAGATGCCTAATGTGGGCATGCTAGTAAAAGTTGAGGTCATTTTATGTATGTTTAAAAATAGACCTTATTCAACATAGAGTGTTCTAGTAAGCTAAAACGATACTATGAGAACTTTTTCTTGAAAATGTTCATTCTTTAAAAAATGACAAAATGTGTTCAAGTTGTTTAAAAAATTGTTGGATTTTAAAAATCATTTGAGTTTAACAAATCTATTCAGAATTGCCAACAAATGTTTGAAAAAACTAAAAAAGTGTTCAGATTCTACATTGTTACTCCCTCTGTCCGGGTTTATTAGGACATCAAGCGCATGTCCGTTAATTAAGGACCGAACCAAGCACGAGGGGTCACGTGAAGCTTTTAATTTTTTTCCAGTTACACCGTTGGAGTAAAACACGGTGGCGTTACATGCAGCAGCGAGTGCATGCGTTGGCTTTTCCCTCCGATTGGGCATGGAGCCACGATTAGCACGCATCACTAGCAGCCTTGATTACCGGCATTAAATAACAATTACAGGCATTAACGGGCGCTGCTACGCGTCAGCCGGTGAATGTTTTCAGAAGATCTGCCGCCTCGCGAGCCGTCGGATCTGACGGATTAAGCGGTTGAGGGTCACGTTCTACCATCGCAACACATGCGTGTTACAGAAAATTTCCGTATCATAGGTTATGTTGCGGAAAATTTGCAACATAGGTCAAGCTGCAGATTATTTCTGCAATAGATGTCTTGTTACAATTTTTTTTTTGCAACAGAGGACATGTTGCAATTTTTTTTTGGCAACAAACGTCTCATTGGAATTTCGTTTGTTTGTAAGAGGGGTGTTGTTACAACTTTTTTTTGGCAACAAAGACCTTGTTGCAGAAATTCGCATAGCGAGCAGCAAGCGGCGACGGGGGATGGACGCAGCTCCTCATGGTGGATGCAGACGCCGATGCTTCCTAGGATGGCGGATGCAGCTTGAGTTCGGGCGCACCGCAGCGGTGGTGCCCATGCCGGCAGCAAGCGTCGGTGGTGGCGGTCGAAGCAGCACGAGGAGGCATCGCCTTGATGGGGAGCTCGGGAGGAGCACAGGTGGCCACTGCTCTTGTCGGGATCCAGGTCCAGATCCCGCAACACAACAACTGCTGCGGTGTAGGAAATGCAATAATGACCCAGTTGCGAAATCTAGTCTGGGTAATACGTTGTCACTAGGCATCTGATTAAAATCATATTCAACGGCCACGAAGGCGGTGGATGTGCATGTCGTTATTCGTCGGGTGATCCTAGTCATTTCCGTTAAATAACATGAGAAGTGGAGCCGGACGCGCTAGCCACAAATATGGGCACTAATCTTTCCGTAAGGAATCTGGACGGTTTTGAGTATTTTATGCCGCGATTACTAATCGCAGCGTTTTGATCCAACGACCGCGCTATTTTAAAAAGCACCCTTTATTATGAAGGTGTAATTCGGCGAAGGGCAGCATTCTACAGCCGTCACCAGTGGGCCGGTCCAGCCGGCGTATACTTTTTGGTGGGATAGCGACATGTATTTTAAAAAGGACCGAGAGTGACGTTTTGGCACATGGGAGCGCGCGCTCCTGGTTTTTAAAATGTGTTTGAAACATATTTTGAAATGTCAAAAAAGTTCAAACAAAAATTTGGGGCATACTTCTCAATATTGTACATGCTCACAAACTCGTTTCGCGAAAAACCGACAACTTATGTGTTGCCTGTGAAAAAGAGAAAATCCGATGTTGAATAGTGTTTTTCACAATACATTCTTTCGTCTTTTTTACCCTAGCCACAAAAAATATTAATTTTCACCAAAACTTGACGTGCACACATGTAATATCAAGATGTATGCGCCAAAATTTTGTTTGAATTTTTTTTCACCTTTTGAAATGTATTTTTCGCGTGCAGGAGCGCACGCTCCCCAGAGCACTAATGGATTTTTATCATCGTACCCTTTATTATGAAGGGGTATCATGAAATCTCCACCGTTGATGTGTTCAAGGGGGTTGTACTAAAGCAGAAGTGTTTATGGAAAGAGCAATGCTACATCTACGAACAAGTTAACGAAAGGCTACGTAATTAGCCACATGGCAGATTGTGATTGAGATGGAGGAAGGAGGGGCCCACCCCACTTAAAATCAGGGGGCCGAAGAGAATTATCAAAGGAATTTTTACGTAACCTTTCGTAACTTGTTTCGTAGGTGTAGGATTGTTGTTATGGAAAGGAGAACAGTTTTATGAAGTGTTAAACGGTCAATTATGTCAACTCTAAGGTTGTGTTAATTTGCATGGTTCCAGATTCAAATACATAGGTTAGCTAATCATAAGCTTGCTAGGTTAGCATAATCCCAAAATTTTGGTTTACAACTATTCTCCCTTTCCACAGTTTGATTACAAGGTGTCTTAAATTAGCTAGCTTACCTGGCCATATGTGCTTTCAGATTCACCCAGAAAGCTGATTATCTTCAATATAGAAGGTCTAGCTTCTGGTTTTTCTGCCCTGCAAAATCCTGCTATTTCAATGCATCTAGTCACTTGCTGGTATTGCAATAATGTCGGTGGCTTCCCCCACCTATGCCTCCACCTTCGAAGTACCTGCACTTAAACAAATGTTGATTATTATTTGTAATAATACCAAAATCTTACTGTATAAATATGTCCATTCAGAAACATGATGTTTATATTAGATAGGACATTCAGTAGGGTAGTCTGCATATTAAAGTGCAAACATAAAATGCATGCTTATGCGAACAAGTGAGAGAAATCACCCTTACATTATCTTTGCAAGGGACTTCCATACACCCTGTTACCAATTCCCTGATTATGGCACCCAAACTATATATATCACACGCAGGTGTAGTTTTGCTACCTTCCCTGTATTCTGGAGCCATGTATCCACTGCAAAGACAAGACGATCGTGTGATGTATTATGACACAAGTAAATGCGGGACCGTAATGATAGAAAAATTTCAATTGGGGGGTTCTTCTTATTTATGCATAGCTTACCGTGTTCCGTAAAGTTGACCTACAGTGTGCGAGTTTTTATTTGGTCTTGATAGACCAAAATCCGTGATTTTTGGAACTATATATTTGTAATTTTGATTATCAAGTAATATATTTTCCGGTTTAAGGTCCATGTGAATCATCCTTTTTTCCTCATGAAGATAACGCAGGCCCTTGCAAATCCCGATGATTAATTCATAACGTGTTTCCCATTCAAAGCCTCTTAATTCATCTGCAGAAGAATATATACATAGAAAAAGGGGGTTATATACCTAATTGTTTGAGAACGGATGCAATAAGGTAAGTAACAAGTATAGAGTAGAGGTGCACCAAATGAAATGAGATGGTACGTACCGGTAATATGCTTATCCAGGCTTCCATTGCTGATGTACTCGAAACAAAACAATCTTTCTCTCACGTTAGCCAAGGTGATTTCTCCTGACACAGAGTTTCTTATCTGTTTCTGATGTATGTTAGAACAGAAGCCAAGATACCGGACTACATTTTGATGATTCATGTTGCACAAGCTACTAAACTCACGACCAAATTGCTTGTCATCATCATCAAGCTTATCTAAGTTTACATAGATCCTCTTCACGGCAATAATCAGTTCTCCTAGTACACCCTGTTGTGTGTTCCTGGACTCGATTAGGATATTTATTTAAAAATAAGTAAATTTCTAACTAAACGGTAAAGAAGTGTACCTCGTAAACCGCTCCAGATCCACCCTGGCCGATTTTTCTGCCTTCAGAGAAATCATTCGTGATGTCCTTTAAGAGTTGTAATGGTAGATCCGTTGGGTCGTCGGCTCCGTCAAGTATACGCTGCAGCATACGTTGGTCCTCCTCCAGTCTCTTTCTTTTGAGAGGAAGGTCATCCTCCATGAGTCTGCAAGGTACATGCATGAAAGAATTAGTTAAACTATGAGAGCCTGCTAGCTCTTACAGATGCTCACCGGCTAGATGCTACCTCGTACAGATCCTGGCTCGTACGTACGGATGCTCAGCCGAAATCTGGCCGGAGCGGAGCAAACCAAGGTGCTAGCCGATCGAGAATCGATAGGGATGACCGAGTCACCAGGGCTTTGCTCTCCTCCTCTTGTCTTGCCAGCGTATATGGAGCTCGCCGGTGACGGAGCAGCTGGAGGAAGGTGAAACACTAACTAAGGTGACTTGACTCGGATCCTAGGCGCGTGTGGTGGACAGTTGCGTGGACAGCATGTGGATCCTAGTGGATAGGGCGCATGTGGTCTAGGCACATCCTTTTACTACTGTGACAGGAAGAAAACCTTTTCTGCACGAAACTAGTAGTAGCGACGTGCGACGACTTTGACCATTGGATTCGTTGCGACTTGCATTGGTCTCCGATTATGACGCTTGGTTAACTCAAGTTATGGATCATTTAGTTGGTCTATATACATGTGCGCGCTTCTAGATTATTTGACCAGGTACGTACTAGGCGATTGGCGATCGATTCACAACTCGCAACGAATCCAATGGGTTTTGAGATTCAGAAGCTAGCTGTTTGTTTGCCATGCTGTAGAAAAATCATGAGTACTGTCAAATGTCTGCAATGCTCCTGATTTTTTTTTTAAAACGGAGGCAAAAGTTTTGTCTCATCTCATTAATAAAGAAGAAGAGAGCTGCCCGGTTAATATTAACGGAAAACCTGGCAAAAATCGTCACACATGCCCACACAGGACACACGGTGACCTGGCCACCCGCACAAGAATGCACACACGCTGCTGAGGAGAAAAAGCGTCGTCGAGGTTGCAGCCCGGCGTCATCGTTATCACACCTCCGCGAGGGCGACTCTGACTCCATCATTGACAACCGCCGAAGAAGCCCTCACCGCAAACAAGTGTCGAGGCATGCGCCGGCCGATGCCAAACAGTCAGCCACACGCGTCGGCGACCAGACAGCTCCGACTCTATCAACGAGCATCCCAAGGGAAAAGCGTTGGGCTTGTGCCGAGCCAGCGCCAGAGCTAACTACCCGTCTCGTGTCATCGTCACCGCAAGGGCCCCTCCTCAGCAGCTCCGACTTCAGGAAGACAAAGCGGGGCATGGCGACCCCTCGAACATGCCGGAAGAGACCGACTACCAAGACCCATCTGCAAGCCTGCTCCACTCGAAACTGCCATTGTAGCCACACAAGAAGCCGCGCCAAAATCCACATCGTCGGACGGGCACCAGCCGACCACAATGTCGCGAGCGTCCAGCACATGGAATGTGCAAACGGGATTTGAAGCTCTTCAAGGCGACACCCCAAAGAGGGAAGCGACGATTGTCGACGCCGTCGCCCGACCCAGCAGGGCCTTGGGCTTTCATCCGAAGAGAGAATCCGAGGGTGTAGGAGGATGCGGGGCTCCACGACGACGCCTCCAAGGAGGTTATTCGACGCCCACAGGTGCCGACGCTGCCGGCCGGCAAGGCCGAGCAAGCTTTTGCCCGGAGCAATCCAACACCACCATCACCCCCACGCATAGCACCTCCGCTGGCCCACCCACCTCTCGAAGAGCCACCGCGCACTGGAGAGCCACCAAGCTGCACACCTCCTCGCCGGCCAAACACCACCGACGAGCTA
>NC_057798.1:67176339-67189865 GCF_018294505.1 Triticum aestivum
CCCGCGCAGCGCCACTAGGAACCACCAAGGCCAACGCACCACCCGCCCCTACTTGCCAGAGAGGAGCAGCTGGCCAAAAGACCAGAGCCCGCCTACGAAGCTGCGCGGCTGCCACCCGCGAGAGCCCCTGCTCGGAAGCCGCCACGCCAGAGAAGAACAGCTGGGGAAGAAGCCCAGCTGGCCGCCGGCGGAGCAGCCGGCCCGCCTAGATCCGCTGCGCCATGAAAAAGGGTATCAAGCCTCCCCCACCCCGTGCTCCCGCGGCCAGACGAGAAGAAGACGACCCCGCCGCCGCCTTCCGCCGCCCGGGCTTAGCCCGGCGGCCTCCTCCGGCGACGGCGAGGGGAGGGCGTGGGGCGGGAGGGCGGCCCGGCGGCGCGGTCGGGGAGTCCGCCCGTGTCGCCTCGGATGAGACGACGCGCGGCGTTTTTCCTCTTGTGCGTAGAGCCCAAGATGCCAAAGTTCATTCACCGACCAATGCCCCCGAATTCACAAATGTTCAGTTATGAAACTTGGAAAACTGGCCACATTCATCCAACAATTCATAAATCTTCCAATTCATTCATTCATACTACATACATACACATTCTGACTAGGATCATACACACATGATCTGAGCAAAAATGACCAACAAAGAAAACAAAACCGAGCAGCAGAGACGTCCAGAAAATTTGTAGAGCAGCAAGATCGGCTGTGGTTGTCGATACGGGAGGCAGCATCACCGGGAAACGAGGTAACAACGGACGGAAGCATAGCAGAGCAGCAGTGCCTGCTGTTTGATGTCATTCTGCTAGGGGCGGCAAGGAAGGAGCTGGCCATCAGCAGGAATGACGCATGTGAGGATTGGCTGCAGCAGAGGCGGCGGCGAGGTTGGTGTTAGAATAAAACCCTAATGCAAGATCATAGACGACAAATCGAGACACGATATTTGTTAACGAGATTCATCGATATGGTGACATCCTCGGGGCATATGACTATAGGTGCTCCTCCCCAAGATACCGCAACACCGGCCGTCCGGGTGCCGGCACAAGCCGTCGGCTCTCCCGCGTACCTCTTCCTATTAAGTCGTCATGGGTTACAAGGTGTGGTGCCCCTCCGTATATAAGAGGCCTAGGATACAAGTGTCTGACTCCTACATAACTCGTACCTAACCACATCAATTACAACTCCAAGTCCACGTAACCCCTTGCCTTGCGCACATAGTATATTCGACACAAATATAATAAACTCCACCTTGACGAATATTCTCCACCACCTAGAAGTCCTTCATGCTCGAACCTCCATGTACTCCGGACTTGGGTTGTCTTCTTTGTAGCTTACTGAGAGCTACCCGACGGGTCAGAACCGCCGCCACCGCGAGACTCCACTGCTACACCTGCAGCTCCACTTTACATGGCTCCACCTGCAATAGTGCTCCCTTGCAACTTGTAAAGATGTGAAGCCGCCCTCTCTCCTATCATCACGATCACCCCATCTTCCATGATTTTCATGGTCTTCTTATCCCGTCACAACGGAATTCCATACCACCAACATGAAGAACACCAAGCGAAATTAGATTCCTTCTTAGCCCTAACACATGCCTGACTCCCCGAAGCATTCGCTCAACTCCGTCAAACATCTTGATTTTGATGTCACCTACTCCAGCAACACGATAACCTGTGTCATCGCCCACATAGGCTAAACTAAACTCACCAGACTTGTACGAAGAGAACCACTCCCTGTTGGGCGTCGCATGAAAAGAGCAAGCTGAATCGAACATCCACGCTTCAGTTTTTATTGACCGTCTGTTTGATACTACGAGAACATCATTATCACTGTCCGAGCCATCACCATGAGCAGCCGCATTAGCACTTGCCCCACCCTTCAGTTCTGGGCACTTCCTCTTTACATGTCCCCAGTCCTTGCATCTGTAGCGCTGCACCTTTTTCTTCTTTTTCTTCTCCGCCTTTTGTCCCTTCCTAAGCTGGTAACCTTTAACTGCCAAGCCCAAACCTTGAGTAATCTCCTCTGTAGCATTCTTTTGCTTCCACAACTCATGTCCAAACAACACTGCAGTGACTTCCTCATTATTGACGGTTGTCTTTCCATGTGTCGATGTAATGACCAAATGCTCATAGGACGGTGGCAACGAAATAAGAAGTAGTGCCTTATCCTCATCATCAATCTTCACATCCAGACGCGCTAGATCTGTGACCAGCTGATTAAAGGCATTCACATGCTCCACAAGATCCGACCCCTTCTGCATCTTCAGTCCATAGAACTTTTGCTTCAAATACAGCTTATTGGTCGCTGACTTGGACATATAACGATTTGCCAACTTATCCCAAATTCCCTTAAAAGTATCTTCGTCCATGACATGATACATGACCTGATGGGCAAGACAAAGCCACGCTGCAGTTCACGATCTACCAAGAAATCTGACTTGCACAACCTTTTTGCCCGCCCTTGAGAAAATCACCGTGAAGCCTTGCCGACGCGCAGATGAACTTGCTCTCCGCCAAAACTGCAGAAACCAACTGCTCCACCTTTTCCCGAAACTGCAGACTGGTTTTTGTGCCTGTTCGTCTCGACGTTCCCAGCCTTTTATTACCGCTGGTAGACCCGGCCCTTTTTCCCCTCGCCTGACACGGAAAACGAATTTCAAAGCCTCACAGACACGGCCTGCACAAATCTCCTGACTCAAGTCTAATTCTTACCCAAAAACTGGGCCCAATGCATTGCATACCAAACTAAACAACTGCACCAGCACCTACGCTAACTTTCCTTTGTTTAATTAGAAACCGCCATGCAATCGCTGCCAATCTTGTAGACTCCTCCACCAACACGCGTTAGCGCATGCGGCCAACGGAGACTTGCTGCCGAAACACGCCTGTCTCGCGTACGCAGCCCCGCGCCGTGACCTTCCTTTCCTCTGTCCGTGTACCTCAGGAAAAATCCTCTGCTGATCCCGATGAACAACTTCGCCTAGTCTCTGATCTTGATCTTCGCCAGCTATCTGTACTGCCCTGCCGTGCATACTCACCGACGTCAACCCTGCCGTAACAGTCGTCACCTCGCGCATCGTCCGTGCACGAGCCATGCGATACGCTGGCCATCCACGTCGCCGACACAATCCGTCCGCAGTGCCGCGCCGTCGCCCTTGTACAACACCGAGCGCATCATCTCGATGCTCTCACACTCCGACCTATCCGGTTGTCCCCAACGTCTGGCCGCCGGTCTGATCGTGAACCGAATCCATCGCCTCCGCAACGTCTTCAACAATCACTACGCTGGTCTGATCGACACGTCTAGCCGATCCTTACCGACCGCAACCCATCGAACAGTTCAAGCCTCCCGCCTGAAGTGTCCGACACCACCGACCGCATCCGCGATCGCCGCCATGCTCCACCTTGCACCAATCGAACGTTCCCTAGCACCCGTCGAGCATGATCCTCGTACCTCCGGATGATCTTTCGCATAGCCTTCTCGCAACCTTGCTCATGATACCACCTGTCAACACCGGCCGTCCGGGCACCGGCACAAGCCGTCGGCTCCCCCGCGTACCTGTTGTTATCAAGTAGTCATGGGTTACAACGTGTAGTGCCCCTAAGAGGCCTAGGGTACAAGTGTCCGACTCCTACACAGCTCGTACCTAACCACACCAATTACAACTTCAAGTCCATGTGACCCCTTGGGCACATAGTATATTCGACACAAATATAACAGTTGGGGCAGCGCAGATCGACCTTGGGGGTGGCGGGGAGAGCAGGAGGTTGGGAGGTGGCAGACGATGGTGCCCAGAGGTCGGAGAGGCGGATGCGTTCGGATCCAGCCGCCATGGATGCCAACGCGGAGATCCGGGGTGGCAGCATGATCGATGGAGAGCAGCTTGGAGGTCAAGGAGGAGTCGAAGCAGCCGTGTCCCTACCTGAAGGCGGCGAAGGGGGTGGCGCAGGTGGAGGGGCCGATACATTCGACATGTGTGGGACCCCTCACAGTGTAATTTTATAATCGATTCGTAATCTACGGTGGGTAGCTGAACCTGCGACCTTCGCGTTATTAGCATGACGCTCTAACCAGGTGAGCTAATATGCCAATTTATTTTTTCTGAAGTTCTCTTCTTTTTATATCCAGTGAAGTGTGAAGAGGCTTGCAACTCGTTCTTCCATAAAAGGAGGCGTGCACCTCACTTTATGGTCCTCACAGCAAACAGACTAAAGATCAAAACTCATCATACCGGTTCTCATAGACACAGCTCAAACATGCTTGGATTCCGAGCTCAACTCCGGTCGGGAAACCTAGGAATAAGTAGTTGAAGAGTACAAGCCAATAGCTAGGGCGCCAAAGTGTTTCAGACGGGCATGACTAGAGGCAAGTCGGCCGTAACCATTATGCCAAGCCTGAATATAAACAGCAGAGAGGCAAGTGGAGAAGATCGGGATGCAGTCAGCGGACAACTTTTTTCCGCTGTAAGGAATTGTGTGAGAGAGAGTGTGTGTGCCTAAAAACAATGAGTAACTTACTTAATAATCAAAGCCCTAAGAAGTAATGTTTGGCTTTATCGCAAATGAAGAAACAACATTTGACTCGGGGAAGACATTGTCCCAAGTAAATATAAGTCTTTTTAGAGATTCCAATATGAACTACACATGGAGCAAAATAAGTGAATCTACACTCTAAAATATGTCAACACATGTCCATATGTAGTCTATATTAAAATCTAAAAAAAAAGACTTGAATTTAGGAACGGAGGGAGTAGATGTCATGAGTGCAGCCTTTTGGTGCTCGAGTTCCATGGAGTTTATTTAAAAAGGAAACTAAAAATCACATTTTTAAAGTTCTCATGAGAAAATACATTGACACCCGAGCTATACAAAAATCACAAATTGCGATTTTTGGACCAGTGGACAGTAGTACAGATACATTTATTTGTGAGTGTGTAAATTTATCAGAATCTTTTGAAACTTTGAAATACAATTTTTCATTATTTATACCAACTAAATTTGTTGCACAAACCCTGTCCAATCGATTTTGTGATGTAGTTGGTTATCACGTCTGTCTAACACACTGAAGGTCTCAGGTAGCTATCACGATTAGACAACGCAAGGGCACCCAGGCTAGGGTTTCCTCTGCCTCCCGCCACACAGCCGCCGGCCTACCTTGTCTTCTATGGTCTTAGGGTCATGGAGATGCGGCGGATTTCGATCTTTGCCGGTGGGAGGGCTCTGTTTTTAGGTTAATTTTTGAGTTTAGGTAGGGTTTGTGTCCTGTTCAAGAAGGCGAGATGGTGGCGACTTTCTGAAGATGGAAGAAGGTTCTTCCCGCCCAGCCCTATCCCGGTGATGCTACTAGTGTCATCGGTGGGCATGTGGAAGTTTGTCTCCGGCGGATCTCGCAAGATTCGGTCGGCGTTTGTCTTTGGTGGATCCGCTTGGATCCAGTCTTTGTTCATCTTTGTTTGTGTGTCTACAAATTGGATCTTTCCGATCTACACTTCTCTTCATCGTCCAGGTTTGCTGTTCTGGTCCGCTGGTCCTCTGGGGTCTTAGCAGGACGACTTCCCGGCTGTCTACTACAACAGGGTTTGCCCGGCTCCGATGATGGAGGGGCGATGATGGCGACGCGCCTTCGGCTCGCTCCCAGTGCTTGTAGTCGTTGCTAGGTGGTCTACAAACCTGTATGTATTTTTCCTTCTAGTGTTCTTTATACTACCTTGACGGTTGATGAATAGATCAGAAGTTTTCTTCGAAAAAAAGGTCTTCGGTTCAATCCCGGGAGAAGCCATATTGTCTTTACTAATTTTGTGCACATTACTAAAGATAAATGAAATAAGAAGAAAAAAGACACCCCGAAATACAAAAATTTTATGTCCCATGCAGGTCTCGAACCTGCAACCTTCTAACTATATGAGCTAATAGGCCATTACATTTTTTTGTGATAGCTTCTCTAATATTCCCTCCGTCTCGAATTACTTGTCACAGTAATGAATATGTCTTTATTTCTGCGACAAGAAATTCGGAACGGAGGCAATACTTCTTTGTGAAGATAGAGGATGAGCGACCCGGCTACCAGAAGAAACAAAGTGATATATTGCACATTTAAACAGCATCTGCCCTTTCACTAAAACTTAACCCACAAACTTTAACACTTTAAATCCAATGGTACAAAAAAAATGTGCACGTGGTTCTTTTCTTGAAACTCAACTCTCTCAAAAAAATCTTTGTGAATTCATCCATCATTTTGTTTACATTTTCCATTCAAACTTGATATTTGCACAACATATTACTTCAAAACTTCATAATTCCAGAGCACAAATTTCAAAAACATTTTAAATTAAATGTATTTAAATGTAAGTATTCAAATTCAAACACACCATAGGGTTCCAAAGAAGTGATAATTCAAATAAAACACGATAAAGCATAAAAATAAAGTGTTATGAAGTTGCACTGATTTAAACATTCAAATCCAAGCACACCATAGGACCACGGTACACGTCATCGATGGACTAACACCGATTTCTCCCACTGCATTCCTTCTCAATGTGAACCAAAGATCATGCTTCTCAATAGCTTGTGCAATGGTGTTGAAAATAACTCGGTGCAGGTGTAATCGCCGCCTAAAATCTTCTCTGTATAATTTAGATATGACACAAAATAATCTTTGAAAATCTTGTCATGACGACCCTGTACCCTATCTCGATGAATGTGAATGTGGCCGAACTGAGAACCACGTCTATTTCTCCTCCCTTCTTTCTCTTGAACTAGATCATTGATGACGCGCGTTGCTGCGCCCGTCTATTTTGACTTAAAGAGTTGTTAGGGATATAAAGTAACCTGTATACATTTCTTTGCAATGCTTTTAAATATTGTGTTTGTCTTTCCATTTTTCAGATATAATGGTATGTAAATAAAGAGAGAAATCAAGAATATTATGGTATGTAATTCAAGAGAAATCCAGTCCGATTGATCTGCAAAAAATTTCTCCCTCTGTAAACTAATATAATTGTTTAGATCACTACTTTAGTTATCTAAACACTCTTATATTAGTTTACGGAGGGAGTAGTATTTTGAGTTCTCTCCTTAGGTCTAATGTTTGAGTTGTGGTTTTAAGCGGACGAGAGATAAATTATGATTGACATGGATCATGACCACTTTTGCCTCCTAAAAAGACTCCCGCAAAGGCTCACATCATAATAATTAAAAAAGATATTGAGGAAAGACATGAGGAATATTGAGAGAGAGAGAAATAGGCAGTACAAATATTTCAGAACTTTTGTGCAATATTTATCATCTAAAAAATCTCAATGCGTTCTGCCAGTAATACAAGCATACATTGTGGTCTAAGGGACACATATTCTTGCATCGCGTCAGGATAGATAACTGAATGTGTACTTGCTCAAATTTGAGGTTGAATTCCATCTGATCTACAATAATAATAATAATAATAATAATAATAATAATAATAATAATAATAATAATAATAATAATAATAATAATAATAATAATAATCTAAAACTCAATATCAAATGCGAGTGGGTTGTTGTGAAACAATGGCTCAAGTTGTGTTACATCTTAACCAACTTACTATTGGTTACACTGAAGTACAAACAAAATACTTGTTAGTAAGGCAAATCAATTGAGGAAATAACTACATAAGTAGTGTCCCAAGGAGAAGTGCACAACAGTTATAATTGCTCCGTAAATAACATGGTGTATGTTGATGAAAGAAACAATGATAACAACATTACCTACAGAACATTTTTGCTAGTATCCGTAAGTGAACACCGTGTGTTCCACGAATCTCACCTTGTTTTGTGTGCAGGTCTTGAGGGCATTGTTAAGTAATAAACTAATTAAGATGGAGACTGCAGGTCTGAATATGTTACTCATTAATTAGACTTGCTAGCTAGCTAGTAGATAGCTATTAGACTATCCATAATGGAAGTAACATAGATGGTAAAATCACGCATCTCTAGACAAAACAGATAATGTGACGAGTAATTAGTGAGGAAAGAGAGGCGTGTGGTAACATAGCTAGTTACCGTAACATCACACATATCAAGACAAGATGAGTCTACAACCTAATAAATAAAATGTTGCATGACACCACATATATGTTACTCTCCACTATAGAAGTAGTTAGGCTGGTCATAGCGGGGAGTATCATATACTAGTATCATGCATATAATACTAGTGTATGATACTACTCCCTCCGTTTCAGTTTATAAGTCCTACGCGTATACATAGGTTGCCAATTTAATCACCCTAATATAAACTATATGACACAAAAATTATACTGCTTGAAAATAAAACATCTGAAGTTTATATTGATATATTTTTTGTAATATATGACTTGTATTAGGTTGGTCAAATTGACAACCTAGGAGTACGCGCACGCCCTGTAAACTGAGAGACAGGGAGTAAGATCATTTATTGCATGCATGACACATAGTAGCATCACATTTATTATGTTACGATATCTACCTATGTTACTATAACCATCTTTCTCTTCTTTGATCCCCTGCCACATAAGCATGTTTGCGGGTCTCAAGTGTATGATACTACTTGTGTTACCCCCACTATGGCCAGCTACTAACATATGCATGTTACTAGTCTAAGTTACTACCCATTGTGACTAGTCTTAAAAGAATTGGGAATCAATCTGAGGTCCTAGTGAAGAAACTTATTGATCTCATTAGTTAGCCGTTCGATGCAGCCTTGATTCACACGTTGGAGGTAGAGCTGGCCGCTAACATGTCTATCATCTCATGGGATTTCAATCTTCTCCGTTAGTATATTTTGTTGAGTCATATTTTGCAACTGGAACAGTAAAAAGTAGTCTAGCAGGAACCCAGACTACAACTTACTTTAATCACAACCGAAACTAGGGGAGTAAATGAGGAAGGATGCCTGACCTTTGTTTGAAGACGACCATTCTAGAATGCATGTCAGCTTGAGATTCATTGTTCTCCCTCCTTCCATCTATGTAGGGCCTAATGCGTTTTTCAAGACCGCCTTTGACTATTGATAAGATCAATAATATGAGATGTATAATGTAAAAATTGTATCATTGGAAGCTCCTTTCAAATACAAATTTAATGGTACTCTTTGTGTAACTTGCATGTCATATACTATCGCTCTAAAATTTGGTAAAGGTTAGCCTCGAAAAACGCATTAGGCCATATATAGATGGAAGGAGAGAGTACTACAACTTACTGTCTATGAGAAAGTCAAAATAAATGGAGTTAGTAATGAAGTGAGGCTCAACTTACTGTCGATGAGAAAGTCAATACTCCATTGGCGTTGCCCATTGCTTTGGTCACAGTATCCGGTGGTGATATTCCTGCCGTAGTGCTTGAAAAAGAAATTGCTAAATTGGTTCGAACTGAGACTCAATGAAAGTGGGAGGCTCTTCCTCATGGCAAAAATACATTCTTGGTGTCATTCTCCTCCTTCAAGGATCCGCATCGAATGGCAGACCTAGAGGTTCGGGTCAAGTCGCACAATGTTGAGATTTCCTTCAAAGAATGGAAGGTGGAAGATGTCCCATCTTATGTTTCTCTCGAAACTGTTTGGGTACATGTTTTTGGAGTCCCCCACTCACTGCGGCATTTTCTTGGACTATGGGCTGTTGGGTCGGTCATCGGAGCCACTCAAGACGTCGATCTTCACGCCTTGTGTCATCATGGTATTGTTCGCATTCAGGTTGCGGTGTGCTCTATGTGTATTTTCTCCTTTGATAATATATTGAAGGGGGAAGAGCGGTACTATACACACGACGGTGTGCGGCCGATGTTTGCACGATGCTACTGATCTGACCGTGCATGCGTGGCACAAAGTGGAGGCTAGTCAGTGGATCAAAGCATCGTCCAACGTTCGACTAGGCGGTATCGGCTGCTCAGTAGTTCCGAAAGGGGAATCGACATCGGCTGAGGCGTTTGTCATGTTGGGTGGATATAGCTTTCGCTATCAAGTTGAAAAACAAGACTACGTACCAGATGCGGATTTTATTCCTCTTGTGTGGAAACACCATGATGATATTCCGGACAGAGGCCATGACCATGATACCGAAGAAAAGGATGACGACGCTAATAAAAAAACAAAGAATGAAAGCTCGGGGGTTGTGAATCCTTCTCCAAACTCAGGTTCTGAGAACTAGGCTGTAGCCTAGTGGCAAGGGAGCGCAGTGGCGTCTCCAGCAACCAGGGTTCGAGCCACATCGGGGATGAATTTCTGGTTTCTAACAAGGGATGCTTCTCCTATATCAATAAACCATGGGTGCTAGTGCCCATGAGTTTCATCTTTTCTCAAGCTCAGGTTCTACTGCTCCGGTTCCTATGCAAACTACATCACTTGCCGTGCCTTTGTCCGAGCTGCCACACTCTGCACCGCCTCCGTCGGGATCTTCGGCGGCTCCGGCGGTTCATGCACAGCTGCGACAACTTTGGCAGCAGTGAGCTCCTGCTGTCCTCCTAGGCGACCGGGCCGTGGATTCTACTGACTTGGACGTACTACTAGAAAAAGGGCCTAATGTGAGGCACATTAGTCCTGGTTTGTGGAGAACCTTTAGTACCGGTTCGTCGAGAACCATTAGTACCGGTTCGTGCCACGAACCGGTACTAAAGAGGCAGTTGCAAGCTGTGGTCAGGCTTGGGCCCCACCAGCACCATTAGTACCAGTTCCTGCCACAAACCAGTACTAGAGGTTTCTAGATGATTCATTCTGCAGTTGTTTTTTAGTCCCACCTCACTTCGCTAACAGAGTTTTACCACCTTAAATATGTTACTTCTCAAACTATCACAACCACTTGGTCTTCATTGAACTCTATGTGTCGGATCTGTGGCTACAATAGGAGTCTTCGCCGGTTCTTAAATTGGGGTAGATTCCTATTGACAATTTAGATTCTATACAAAAAGATCATTGATGATCAATGTATGTTTTATGTATTTCTCTGTAGCAGTAGCGCATTTTGGCTGAAAGGCGGTACTGACCAATGTATTTTATCACCCGCATAGCATGCGCAAAAAAGTAGAGAGGGTTACGGCAAAAACTGGATGCACTTCGTGTACAAACTGGACAATCTCTTAGGAAGTATCAGGGTTTCGGACGAAAACTCATCTGTTACACCGACTATTCAATATTTTAATAACTTAGTACAACTCCGGACTTTTTTTGCGTTCAGATGCAAAATTCAAATCCACGTCATCAACCTTCAACCCGTTCTGACATAATTTGCTATTTTTGATGCATTTACTGATTTATTTTCAGAGCTAAATCACCGTGAAAGTAAAAGCACCAGAAAATGAACTCTGAAAAGGTTGAAACTTGGCAAGGTATTATCATTTCACCCGCATAGCATGTGCAAAAAAGTAGAGAGAGTTACGGCAAAAACTGGATGCACTTCGTGTACAAACTGGACAATCTCTTAGGAAGTATCAGGGTTTCGGACAAAAAATCATCTGATACACCAGCTATTCAATATTTTAATAACTTAGTACAACTTCGGACTTTTTTGCGTTCAGATGTAGAATTCAAATCCACGTCATCAACTTTGAACCCTTTCTGACATAATTTGCTATTTTTGATGCATTTACTGATTTGTTTTCAAAGCTAAATCACCGTGAAAGTGAAAAGCACCAGCAAATGAACTGAAAAATCACTACAAATATGAATATAATGATAAACACACTAATATTAAATATAAGAAACTCTAAATACAGCAAAAAACTACTCACAAAAAATAGAAGAAACTATATGAAAAAAGTTATTTCCGCGCTGTCCAGTGGGCCTGCATGACCTTGGGCTTGCATATGCAGGCCCAACAGGCTCACAGGGCAGCGCGACAAAGTTAGGCCCAGAGGCCTGCATTATATAGGAGCTCGAAGGAGCAGCCGCGACTGGGTTTATAAACCAGTGCGGCTGCCCTTCGCTCGGCGAGGTGGGACTAAACAGTGAGCATCGCGGAACAAGAGCGCACCCCCTTTAGTACCGGTTCGTGGCCCAAACCGGTACTAAAGGGGGGAGGTCTTTAGTACCAGCTGGAGCCACGAACCGGTACTAAAGGGGATCCCTTCCCGCCGATTCGCCTGGCCAAGTTTAACCTTTAGTATCGGTTCCTATCTTCAACCGGTACTATAGGTCTCCCCTATATAACCAGCACTTACGAAAATATTCAGTTATCATCTCCATCTTCGTATAGTATAGCAAGGCAGACTGACAAGAATGTAGGGCCACAGATGATAAACTAGCATCCTATACTAAGCATTTAGGATTGCGGGTAAGGTATCAACAGATGTAGCAACAATGTCAGGCTATGCATCAGAATTGGATTAACGGAAAGCAGTAACATGCTACACTACTCTAATGCAAGCAGTATAGAGGAGAATAGGCGATATCTGGTGATCGGGGGGGGGGGCTTGCCTGGTTGCTCTGGCAAGAAGGAGGGGTCGTCAACACCGTAGTCGATCGGGGTACCAGCAGCAGCGTCAGTCTCGTAGTCTACCGGAGAGAAGAGGGGGAAGAAACAATGAATACAATGCAAACAGATGCATAACGATGCACTACATAACAAGTAGCGGTGCCAAGTGTGCCTTAACGCGGTAGGAGGTGATACCGGCGAAGGGGGAAAACATCCGGGAAAGTATTCTCGGTGTTTCGCGTTTTTGGACAGATGAACCGGAGGGGGACAGTTGCGACTTCGATAGGTTAGGGATGTGTGGAGGACGAACGGGCTACGTATCCGGATTCGTCTTGTCGTTCTGAGCAACTTTCATGTACAAAGTATTTTCATCCGAATTACGGTTTATTTTATATTAATTTTCAAAGTTTTAAATGATTTTCTAAAATGTATTAAATATAAATGGTTAAATGACAAAAATACTCTGGTTACACGGGGTTGTGCTAGTCAGGGTATATGACAATGGGGCCAGGGGGTACATTCAGGAGTGTTGACTCGGTCAACATTTGACTAGTCAAAGTGTGAATAGTAAAGGTGGGTCCCGGCTGTCATAGACTGTTTAGTTAACTAACAGTAGTTAACTAGGTTGATTAGTAAATTAGGTTAATTAAACATAAGTAATTAAGTTAATTAATCTAATCTAATTAATTAATTAATGTTTTTATTTATTTTTTATTTTTTATTTATATATATATTTTTTAATTCTTTTTTTATAAACGTTTTAGGGCAGGGCCCCCTATCATTGGCCCTAGGGCCAAACCGGGGCGGGCGCTACTGGTAACGGGCGCGGGCGGGCGCCCGACAGGGGCGAACCGGGCCGCATCGAGGGGCACGGGCGCCAGAGCGCGCCTGCGGCCAGGGCAGGGCTCGCTGGCCGGCCGTTTCCGGCAAAGGAAGCTGGCGCAGGAGGGGGGTCGCGCGAGGCGGCAGAGGCGAGGTGGTCGCCGGAGCGCGGCAACAGGGAACGGGAGGGGCCGCAGGCACGGCGAGGGGGAAAACGCCAGCGTGGCACCGGCGTGGTAGCGGCGAGGCCACGGCGGGGCAAACAGGGACGAGCAGGGCAGGCGTCGGAGCGCCAGAGGTGGCCCCGG
>NC_057798.1:67190673-67192382 GCF_018294505.1 Triticum aestivum
TGGGGGGAGTGGATAAGGGGATTGGGGGGGAGTGGCCGGCTGTGCCTGGTGGGTTGGCCCAGTGGGGCTGATGGCCTGCTGGGCCGGAGCCCGGGGGTTCCTCCTTTTGTTTTTTTGTTTTTGTAATTTCTTTCTTTTATTTATTTTTCTTTTCTGTTATATTTAATTTAAAGCACTTAGGCACTTTGTAAAATTATGTTTTCTTCACTATAACTACCTAAGTGATATTAGGCACTACCCGAACATTTTTGTTATAACTTTTGAAAACTTTTATTGTTGACATTAATTTGAATTTGAATTTTGAAACGGTTTCGAAATAACTCGAGTTTATCAACAGTAACCGAGGTGACGTGTCACCATTAGCAGAGGTTCACTGTAGCTTAATTACCCGGGCGTCACAACTTTCTTCTGTGTTTCACACCCAGGAGGGAATCTCTGTAATAGTTAGGGTAGTTATGTGTTTTGGCATTTGATACGCGAAGAAATTTTATGTGCAAACAAATTCTTTTATGCATTTACTGATTTTTTTCAGCTAAATGACCCTGATATTGAAAAGCATTTCAAATGAACTCAGAAAAGGTTGAGTGGCATGGTATCATAATTTCACCCACATAGCATGTGCAAAAAAATAGAGAGGGTTATGGCAAAATCTGGATGCACTTCGTGTACAAAATGGACAATCTCTTTCGAGGTATCAGGGTTTCGAACGAAAACTCATCTGTTACAAAGGCATTTCATTTTTAAAATAACTAAGTATTACCAAATTGAATATAATGATAAAACACACTAAAAATATTAAACATAAGAAAAAAGAATCACTGAAAAATCTATTTTTAAAGTTAAGTTATTCACAAGCTAGTGATTCACACAAATTTCAAATAATTCAAAATTTAAACTATTCAAATTTGAAAACTACCGACACTAACCTAAAGCAAAAAATATTCACAAAGAAACTCTATGTACAGCAAAAAACAACTCAAAAATAAATAAAACAAAAATAAATAAAGCAAAAAAATTAAAGCAAAAAATTTAAGAAAATTAAAAAAGCCCGCCTAATGGGCCAGAGCGGCCTACATACGACTAGAAACACAACATTTTGTTGGGCCAGGATGCAGGCCTGCAACGGCCCACAAGGCCCACAGGGCAGCAGAGAACAGGTAGGCCCAGTAGGCCTGCTTTGGAGAGGAGTTCAAGAGAGCTACCGCACTAGGGTTTATAAACTAGTGCGGACGCCCCTCGGCTAGCGAGGTGGGACTAAACTTGCCGCACGGACCTGCGCCAGCACATACATTTAGTACCGGGTCGTGGTACCAACCGGTACTAAAGGGGGGGGGTCTTTAGTACTGGTTGGAGTCACCACCCGGTACTAAAGGGGGGCGTTTCCCGCCGCTTGGCCTGGCCAAAACAGACCTTTAGTACCGGTTGGTGACTCCAACCCGTACTAAAGGGGTCTTGTATATAAGAAACTGCTTCAAAAAAATTCATTCTCATCTCTCCCTCTGCTTGTTTCTCCTCTGCCCCATCGCCGTCCCGGCCGTCCCCGCCCCTTGTCGCCGCTCCCGTCGCCGTCGCCGCCCCGGCCGTCCCCGTCCCCGTCATCCCCGGCCGTCCCCGTCCCCATCGTCCCCGGCTGTGTCCTCCCGTCCCCGTCCTCCGTCCCCATCGCCGCGCCCCGCCCCGTCGTCGCCGCCCCGTCCCGTCGCCCCGTC
>NC_057798.1:67192744-67205388 GCF_018294505.1 Triticum aestivum
CACCCCGTCGTCACCGCCCCGTCCCGTCGCCCCGTCGTCGCCGCCCCATCGTCGCCTCGCCGGTGAGCTCATGCCCCGGCCGCCATGTCCACACACACACACAAACACACACATACACACACACACATTAGTTCTTTTATTATAAATTTTAGTTATAGAAATTTTTCTGTTTTTTAGTTATAGAAATATCTATAGAAATGTTAGAAATTTTTCTGTTTTTTAGTTATAGAAATATTAGAAATGTTAGTTATATATATAAATGTTATAATTTTTTTAGTTATAGAAATATTTATAGAAATGTTAGCAATTTTTCTGTTTTTTAGTTATAGAAATGTTAGTTATATAATCAGAAATGTTAGAAATTTTAGAATTAGTTTTAGTTAGATGAATTAGATTAATGTCAAATTATTAGAATTTGCATATATAATTTTAGTTATCACAATCCAATCACTTAAAAAAATACTTTTTGCGGGCATATAGTATTTGTTCTCGACGATATGCCCGGCCCGCATCCTCGCCGTCGGCCCGTCCGCGACGACGTCATGCTTCAGAGGACCCATGTCCGGGACTGGGCTCCGCCAGGCTGGCACTGGGAGGTGCTACCTGGAGGGGCGCGCCGCTTGGTGAGGAACCCGGCCTCGGGTCCCGTCGTCGACCCTGATCTCCTTTGGTGGCGTTCGCGTGGGCCACATTCGGTGCTGAGGCAGCCGGCCCCATCGAAGGTGGTGCGTGGCTGTGTCAGGGAGGAAGACAAGCACGTCCATCGCTACATGGCTGCTATGCACGATGTCAGGTTCTCCACTACTTGGCAGGTTCTTTGGGCAGATGACCGGAGATATGATCATGTGATGGTTCCTTCTCTTTGGGTGTCCACCGCCCGCGCCCCAAGAACCGCGAGTGGCGCCCTAGATTCTTCTGTAGTACTCGATCTTTATTAGGTACCTAGCCAATGATGTATTCGATATATTATATTCGAGATGATGTATTCGAGATTATATATATTATTCGAGACAATGATGTATTCGAGATTATATATTAATCGAGACGATGCATATATTATGTACTATATGATTCAGTTTTTCCTTATTGATTGCATCCATGCATTGTAATTTGAATACTAATTAAATTGTTTTATATTTCTTCTGTATTAGTTAAGTAAAAGCTATGGCTGACAATACCGGCAGAGAGAGAGAGAGAACAGAAATTGTTCGACATCATACGCAGCCCTCGCAGGCTGGATGATCTGAATGAAGCAGATGACGGCTCCCAATATCTGAACAATACTCGAGAGGGTGATGAAAGGATATTCAATCTCGATGACCGAGTTGATGAAGTCATGAACTATGATTATGATTATGATGACACAGAAAATAATGTTTATGATGACACAGACAATGCTGATTTTCAAATAACAAAGACTACCGGCGAGGTATATTTATATAAGCAGACATCTGGTGATCATCACATGTTTTATTTTTTATTTGAAGATATATTAACGAATCGATCTTTCTTCTTTCAGCCCTCCGGATCGAGCAAATCTTCTTCTATAGACAGCAGGACAAAGCGAGGCCCGGGCAAAACGTTAAAGGATGGTGTAAAGTACAACATCGACTCCGTCAAACCTAGTGGCGAACCCCTCACGCCTAAGAACATTGCGAACAAGTGGACTCGTCAGTGCGGAGTTCTTGTGAAGGACCGACTCCCGATCTCCATTCAAGAATGGAAAGAGCCAAAAACTAGACGTCCAGGTGTTACTTGGGTCGACGACAAAGCAAAAAAAACCTTTGGGATTCTCTGATGGAACATTTCACCCTACGAGATTATTTCACTAAAGCAGATGTGTACAAAGTCAAGGGCGCTACTCTTAAGAAGATGGCAATTGCATTCAACACCCACAAGAAAACTGTATGGGCCAACTACCTCGCTGCAGAAAGGAAGACTCCAGAATTCACGGGAACACTGGAGAAGCAAAGAGAACACTGGGTTGATTTCGTGAAATTCAAGGATTCAGAATTATCTAAGGAACGGTCGACAAAAAACAAGGCCAATGCCGCAAAAAAGACGCAGTTCCATAGGCTGGGTCCAGGTGGCTACGCGGTGGGACTGCCTAAGTGGGATAAGTCTGAGCAAGAGATGGAGGATGCAGGGGTCACTCCAGTTACTAGGAGCTGCCCCCAGGTGCAGAACTTGGTTCTATGCGCTTGGGGGGCGTTGGACCCGAAGACAGGCCTGGTTTTGCAGAAGGCAAGTCTAGAAGGAGCCGAACAAAAGATACTTGACGCAATAGAAGAAGCTCAAACGGGGGTGTTCACGCCTAACAGAGAGCACGATGAGCTTACGCGTGCCCTGGGAAATCCTGAACACCCGAGAAGAACACGAGGTAAGGGCGTTATTCCCTGGTATGAGGGTTTTTCGGACTGGAACGACAACTACAGGTCCTGTGCAAGAAAGAAGATGGAGGAGGAGAAGAAGAGGAAGCTGGAGGAGGAGTAGAGGAAGCATGACGCAGAACGCCTTCAAGGCCTAGAAGCAAGGCACGCGTACTTGGCACTCAAATTCCAGCAGCAGTAGCAGATCGACTCACTTAGCCAGGAAAGGGGGTCTCAGCAGCGGCAACAGCAAGCGGATGATCGTCCAGCATTGGATAGCACCGTCCCATCCATGCCGAGAAGCAGCGTTGGTTCTGCCCCGGGCGACACACTGTTGGATACATACCCTGTGGATGACATCATAGAGAACACTAACTGTGAGCTACACTACAAAGTGAAGAACATATCCATGAAGGTGGCGGACGGCGTTGCTTTCAAAATTACCCCCGAAGCAACCTTGCATTTCATCCCGATTCCAGAGGGCTATGCTTGTGTCATGGTTGATGAAGTGGTGGAGCCATATTCGATGCTAGCACTTGACATTGCTGGAGATGACGTCGAGCGCACACTGGGAGAGGCCATACATCGTATCATCCTATGGAGAAAGGATTGCATCATCTTTCCAAGCCCACCGACACCGTGTCGTCTGCCGACTCCTCCTCGAAGTCCGCCACCGAGTCAGCAGACTCCCGCTCCTCCAAGTCCACGAACGCGTGAGCTGACTCCTCCTCGAAGTCCGCCACCGAGTCAGAGGACTCCCGCTCCTCCAAGTCCACGAACGCATGAGCCGACTCCTCCTCGAAGTCTGCCACCTCCTCCAAGTCCCTGAACGCGTGAGCAGACTCCTGCTTCAAGTCCGGCATAGCGTCAGGACACTCCTCCGGTTTCAAGTCCGACACAGTGTCAGACCACTCCTCCTGCTTCAAGTCCGTCACAGCGTCAGCCACATCAGCCATCTCCGCCGTCTCAGCAATTGCAGAAGAGACACGCCGCAGCTATGGTGTGTAGCAGTACGAGTCGAGGTAGTACAGGAAGTACAGGCGGAGACAAGCGATATAAATATGGTCCAAGCCTCGCTCCTCTTCCTCAGAGGCCTTATGACATGACCGAGGAGCAAAACGCAGCCATAGTGCAGGCCCAAGTGGACGCCCATTTTGGACCAAAACCGGCACAGCCACCAAAGGAGAAAGTGCCTGAGAAAGCGCCTCAATACCAATGAAGATATACTACTTCCTTACAACTTCCTGTGAGTCACACTGTCTTGTACTACAAATTCTGTTTTTGCTTACTAGCTAGCTAGATGTTAATAATTAAGTGTATACGGTTTACGGTAGTTGATTAATTTTATGCACATGCCCGCTTAATTAAGACATGCAAACATGTGCGTATGCAGTTTCCACTGGATCTTGTTAGACATTAAAGTTGACAAAGGAACAGTTGAAGTACTGGGCTCACTAATTAAAGAAGATAAAGACTACACCATCGTGAAGGGGATAGTCAACAGGTAATTTCAATCATTGTTAACTATATCTCGGCCTATTATTAGTTCGTCATTTCCTAATATGAACTACTTAATAACCCCTTTATTAATTTTCTTTATCGGCGGGCAGGGCTTAGGCAAAGTTCATCAAGGTGACTCCAGGCAAATGGGCAAAAAAGTTGTTTTGGCATCGACCAAAGGTAAGTAATTAAGTAGTACTAGCTAGCTACCATCTCTTTAATTCTTGTTTCAATACCATTAATTAATTATCATGCTTGATTAATCATTATCTGATTAAATTCAATTCTCGTAAAGGCCCTGAAGCAGGCGCAGGGGAATGATCAGTGTGCATTCTATGTTTGCGAGAACATTTACATGATGGCGTCCGAAAGGAGCAAATCTCAAAGACAGGACTGGGTACGTTTGTCAGAACACTATTCACACCATTATCGATATCTAGTCACACAACTAATACACATGCATATTGATCTCCTTCTTAACAGTTCAGAGAGGTGCGGGATAAGCTCCTACCAGCGGACCGTATACTAGCACTTCAAGAGGAAATAGCCGGATTTTTGCTCGAGCAGGTCATAGATCCCAAAAGAGAATACTATTACCCGCTATCTCCCGCATGAACCACTTGTCATCGTGCTCCGAAGGCACCAAGGCAACATGTAGGAGAAATTGTATATGTATATACATGTGTATGTGTGAATAATTAATGGTGTTGGTTGTGAGACATTCGATGATATATATTTATATATATATATGTGGTTCTACGTACGAGAAAATCTATTTATGTATATATGCATAACGTGTACAATTTGCAGTATCATGAAATACCAGCAAACAAAAAAGAATTAAATGGAAAATAAAGCCAACCCCCCCCCCCCAACATTTAGTACCGGTTGGTGTTACCAACCGGTACTAATGTCCTACACGCACCCGGGCCTGGCTCGTGCCACGTGGTGACACTTTAGTGCCGGTTCGTGATGCCCCGGTACTAAAGGGGTGGGACCTTTAGTCCCCACTCTTTAGTGCCGGTTGCCGAACCGGCACTAAAGGCCGTTACGAACCGGCACTAAAGGCCGGTTCTGCACTAGTGAGTAGATCACTAGACAGCGGTCAAGATTATCCTTAGTGAGGACTAAGGAAATATTTCTCAATTATGGAGGTGATAAATGAGCTCGTCGTAAAGAGTTACATCGATGCAAGCTTTTACACCGATACAGACGACTCTAAGTCTCAATCTGGATACATATTGAAAGTGGGAGTAATTAGTTAGAGTAACTCCGTGAAGAGCATTGTAGACATAGAATATTTGCAAATACATATGGCTCTGAATGTGACAGAACCGTTAACTAAACTTCTCTCGCACCGATTGAACTAGGTATAATGATACCGATGATCGAAAGAGACCTGCCGGTAACGAGATTGAACTAGGTATAATGATACCGACGATAGAATCTCGGGCAAGTAACATACCGATGACAAAGGGAACAACGTATGTTGTTATGCGGTTTGACCGATAAAGATCTTCGTAGAATATGTAGGAACCAATATGAGCATCTAGGTTCTGCTATTGGTTATTGATCGGAGACGTGTCTCGGTCATGTCTACATAGTTCTCGAACCCGTAGGGTCCGCACACTTAACATTCGATGATGATTGGTATTATGAGTTTATGTGATATGATGTATCGAAGTTTGTTCGGAATCCCAGATGAGATCACGGACGTGATGAGGAGTCTCGAAATGGTCGAGACATAAATATTCATATATTGGAAGGGTGCATTTGGACATCGAAATGGTTCCGAGTGGTTCGGGCATTTTTTTGGAGTACCGGGAGGTTATCGGAACCCCCTGGGAGAAGTTATGGGCCTTATGGGCCATAAGAGGAAAGCACACCAGCCCACAAGGGGCTGGTGCGCCCCCCTTTAGGAAGGAGGCCGAATTGGACTTGGGAAGGGGGCGCCACCCCCCTTTCCTTCTCCTACTCCCTCTCCTTCCCCTTTCCCCCCTCCGGTAGAAGGAAAAAAGGGTGGGGCCAAATCCTACTAGGACTGGAGTCCTAGTAGGACTCCCCTCTCCCTGGCATGCCCCTTGTTGGCTGGCCTCCTCCTCTCCTCCTTTATATACGGGGGCAGGGGACACCCCAAAGGACAACAGACAATTTCTTAGGCGTGTGCGGTGCCCCCCTCCACAATTTTACACCTTGGTCATATCGTCGTACTGCTTAGGGGAAGCCCTGCGCCGGTAACTTCATCATCGCCATCACCACGCCGTCGTGCTGATGGAACTCTCCCTCAGCCTTAGCTAGATCTAGAGTTTGAGGGACTTCACCGAGCTGAACGTGTGCAGATTGCGGAGGTGTCGTGTGTTCGGTACTTGATCGGTCGGATCGTGAAGACGTACGGCTACATCAACCGTGTTGTCATAACGCTTCCGCTTCTAGTCTACGAGGGTACGTAGACTACCCTCTCCCCTCTCGTTGCTATGCATCACCTAGATAGATCTTGCGTGATCGTAGGAAATTTTTTGAAATTACCGCGTTCCCCAACAGCTTTCATTTTTCCAACTTCCCAATGCGTTTCTGCAAAGGCTGGATTGTTTCAGATCCAGATTCTTTTGGCAAGGAGACAGTGAAAAGAAAAAGTATAGGCCAACCAAATGGAGTGTGGTTTGTTGACCAAAAGACTAGGGAGGTTTAGGTATTCAGGACCTACAGGTCAAAAACTATGCCTTACTTAGTAAATGGCTATTCAAGCTACTTACTGAGGATGGTGTTTGGCAAACTTTCCTGCGTAACAAGTATCTAGGCCAAAAACGATATCCCAGGCATTTTGAAAGCCTGGTGACTCGCATTTTTGGGCTGGCCTGATGGCGGTAAAGAAATATCTTTTTCGCTTCGGATCCTTTGCGATAAAGGACGGCTCTGAGATACGTTTCTAGGAGGACAAATGGCTAGGAAACGCCACTCTTCAGGAACAATATCCAGCCTTGTACCACATGATACGCGATAAGACTGATACTCTTGCGCACGTTCTCAGCTCTTCCCCACCGAGTGTATCATTCAGGAGGGATTTGATTGGCCTCGCCTTGTGTCATGGCAACATCTACTATACCGTTTGGATTTGATTAACCTGACACAAGGGCGAGGATGTGTTTCGCTGGAACCTAACTATATCGGGGTCTTTCACTGTTGACTATATGTATCATGCACTATCGCACTTAGAGATTCTAGTGGACAATAATAAACTAATATGGAAATTGAAGATACTAAAAGTTAAGATTTTCATGTGGTATCTTCGAAGAGGAGTTGTGTTAACTAAAGACAATCTTGCTAGACGCAACTGGCAAGGAAGCAAGAAGTGTAGCTTTTGTACTCACGACGAGACAATCAAACACCTCTTCTTTCAATGCAAGTTTGCGCGTTCTACATGGCCTGTTATCCAAATAGCGCTCAATTTATATCTGCCGACAAGTGTTGCTAATATATATGCTCACTGGCTTGACGGAATACCAAATATGATTAGTACGCTAATTCGGGTGGGAGCGTCTGCCTTACTATGGCTGCTTTGGCTATGTAGAAATGATTGTGTTTTTAATGGCCAAATCTTCTCTCCTATGCAGGTTATCTACCGTTGTACGCATTGGCTTCGTATGTGGTCTACGCCGTACCGAATGGAGTACCAGTCACTGTTCAAGGTGGCGTGTATGCGGTTGGAGCGGGTGGTCAGGGAGGTTTTTATCTAACATGGGCGAAAGTATAATCTCTGGATCAGTCCACCTCCTTCGTCAACATAAGCATAGTTTTGGTCTCATGTGGCTTTACCATTGCCGAATTATCGGGTTTATTTTACATACTTTGTTATATGGTTATTTTTGTGGCTGTGTGCATCTTAGTTATGCAAAGGCCGGGTGTCGCTCATCATGATTTGTATTCGCTTGATGCTACATTATAAAAAAAGTGCCCTTTATCGAAAAAAGTAATGAAGTAAACACTTATTCTAGGCATAGACTACAAATGTGTGGGCTGGGTAGTTCAAGAAGATAGAACCAAAAAAGCATAAAAAGAATTTGAACCCTGGTGGGCCAGAGATACCATTGCCGTACTGACATACATGATCGATGTCGGTAAGAGTCCGGATCTGTTCCATCAGAAAGGCAAAAAAGTCCGGGTCTGTTGCCAACAGCACATCCAAACTCCAACACTCGACCCTGCTAATTTATGCAGCCCGCGATCCCCTTGTTGCCAACTTGTCACGCACGTACCAAAGCCGCAGCTAATTAACCAGCCCCTAGCCAAGGCGTTCGCTGCTTCAGTGACGGCCTACATGTCAGTGACCCAACTGCACATGCAGTTACGTCATTGAAGCTCAGTCCAGCCAAGGCACCTCCGATAAAGATGGACACGACGACGTTGAAGATGACGCTGCCGGGGGCCCTCAACTCGGTCGGCGAAGCACTCATCTTTGGCGCCGTTGGAGCCTCCGCCTTCTACTTCCTCAAGGGCACCCGCAACTCCGGCAAGGGCCAGCGACTCGCCGGCGGTGCCGAGGCGGTCCGCTCGAACGTGGTGCGCATCCGCCATTGGACGGCCTGGTTCGGCCTCACGGAAGCCATTTACTGCGCCATTGTTGCACGGGCGCCCGAAGGAGGACGCCTTGAACTTCATCGTCTCCTGGGGCGGCGCCAACGCCCTTCTCTCCATGCGTAAGGGCCAGGGGGCACACGCCGCCGTCAGCTCCGGGCTCAAAGGTGCTGCCTTTGGCGGGGCCGCTGGGCTTGCTATCTTTGGCTTGAACGATGCACTCGAAAAACTGGGAAACTGATCGCTGATGCTGCGAGGTTTTTATTATATGTTGCTTTTCTAATCTAAGCTAGGGAAGTTGCGACTAAAATCACATCAAACTTGTGCTTGATTCGCTTGTTAAACTGTATTTTTCTTTTTCTATCTATCTACGTACTAATTAGGTCCTGTCTCTTATCCTTATTAAGGAATAAAACTCTATAAATTTATTGCGTGGTGTTTATGCAAGAGCCTCTACCTCGAATGCTCCTAGGCTTATCTCGATACTCATCAGTGATGAAAAACTTTCTGATGCTCTCCGTCGGTCCAATGCATGCAAACAAAGCGCCACCCCCATGGCTAACGGAGACTATTTCAGTGCCCGTGCATTGCCACAGAAAAACAAATTTATATACAGAGAATTGCATTGATCAAAACATCATTATCATTCATGACTGTAGCTGTAGTTTGTGCCTGCATCAGGGAACATAGTGTCTTGCCTCTTCTACACGGGCAATCACCTCACGCCACTCGAGTTTTCCTTCCTTACATGTATATACTATTCCAAAACAATAAGTTCCAGCAGTGCAACTACCACCCTAACTCCCGTGTCGCTCCGGCAGGCGGCCCGGGAGCAACCCTAGCCGCCGCCGCTGCTAGGACCACATCCATAGCTCCCTCCTCCCCTCGCCGTCACTGGTGGGGTTGCCTGGCAAAGCCCGCGTAGTTCGGCAATGGTGGGGCCCTTTACCCCCTCCTACTAGGATGTGGGTGATGTGGGCCGTCCCATTCGGCAATAACATCTCATCTAGACAATGCAACGTCAAATAATAAATTAGAATCCAAGAACCAAAAACAGAGAAAAGGAAAAGCACCTTGGGGGCAATTCATTGAGCACTTTGCGAGCAGAGAATGGTGTGAGCCGCAACAATTGACATTGATGGACCGTCGAGGTTGTCGAGGATGACGACGATAGGGGGGCTTGGATCCCGGGAGGAAGAGAATCTTGGCCTCAACATGGATGTGCATGCTGCATATGAAGTCCGTGGTGGCTCAACTCCGACGTATGGATTTTGGTCCGCGTGTGGGCGAGATGGATGCATGTTGCCCGAGGGCAGGTAGATTCTCCCTCCTGCTCCTCTGGCGTTACGTTCCTGGTGAATCAGGGATTGAAGCTCTCCTTGGCGGTGGCGAAGGCGGAACGGCGGGTGAGAGATGGGTGGAGGAGGTCAGCTTGTGACGCCCCCGATTCAATACACTAATCATGCACGCAAACGTGTACGATCAAGATCAGGGACTCATGGGAAGATATCACAACACAACTCTAAAACATAAATAAGTCATACAAGCATCATAATACAAGCCATGGGCCTCGAGGGCTTGAATACAAGTGCTCGATCATAGACGAGTCAGCAGAAGCAACAATATCTGAGTACAGACATAAGTAAACAAGTTGCCATAAGATGGCTAGCACAAACTGGGATACAGATCGATAGAGGCGCAGGCCTCCTGCCTGGGATCCTCCTAAACTACTCCTGATCGTCGTCAGCGGCCTGCACGTAGTAGTAGGCACCTCCAGAGTAGTAGTCGTCATCGACGGTGGCGTCTGGATCCTGGGCTCCAACGTCTGGTTGCGGCAACCGAGAAGAAGAGGAAAACAGGTGAAAAGAGGGAGCAAAGCAACCGTGAGTACTCATCCAAAGTACTCGCAAGCAAGGAGCTACACTACATATGCATGGGTATATGTGTAAGGAGGCAATATGAGTGGACTGAACTGCAGAATGCCAGAATAAGGGGGGGATAGCTAGTCCTATCGAAGACTACGCTTCTGGCAGCCTCCGTCTTGCAGCATGTAGAAGAGAGTAGAGTGAAGTCCTCCAAGTAGCATCGATAGCATAATCCTACTCGGCGATCCTCACGTCGTCGCCCTGTGGAAAAGCGATCACCGGGATGTCTGTGGAACTTGTCTGTGTGTGTTTTATTAAGTACCCGGTTCTAGTTGTCATAAGGTCAACGTACAACTCCGGGTCGTCCTTTTACCGAGGGACACGGCTATTCGAATAGATTAACTTTTCTGCAGGGATGCACCACATAACCCAACACGCTCGATCCCATTTGGCCGGACACACTTTCCTGGGTATGCCCGGCCTCAGAAGATCAACACGTCGCAGCCCCACCTAGGCACAACAGAGAGGTCAGCACGCCGGTCTAAACCCTATGCGCGCAGGGGTCTGGGCCCATCGCCCATTGCACACATGCACGTTGCGTGGGCGGCCGGAGGCAGAACTAGCCTCCTTAATACAAGAGCAGGCTTACGTTCCAATCCGGCGCGCGCCGCTCAGTCGCTGACGTCACGAAGGCTTCGGCTGATACCACGACGTCGAGTGCCCATATCTTTCCCGCGTAGTTGGTTAGTGCGTATAGACCAGTGGCCAGACTCAGATCAAATACCAAGATCTCGTTAATCGTGTTATTATGAAGCAACCGCGGACGCCGACCAGGGCTAGGCCCACCTCTCTCCTAGGTGGTCTCAACCCGCCCTGTCGCTCCGCCACAAAGTAACAGTCGGGAGTCGTCGGGAACCCAGGCCCACCTCTACCGGGATGGAGCCACCTATCCTTCTAGCCCCCACATCGGAATCACTTGCGGGTACTCAACGAGCCAACCCGACTTTAGTCACCATCTATATAGTATGTATATATGTATAGTATATACCCGTGATCACCTCCCAAGTGATCACGGCCCGATAGTATAGCAAGGCAGACTGACAAGAATGTAGGGCCAATGATGATAAACTAGCATCCTATACTAAACATTTAGGATTGCGGGTAAGGTATCAACGATTGTAGCAACAATGACAGGCTATGCAATAGAATAGGAGTAACCAAACAGTATCATGCTACACTACTCTAATGCAAGCAATATAGAGAAGATTAGGCGATATCTGGTGATCAAGGGGGGGGGGGCTTGCCTGGATGCTATGGCAAGAAGGAGGGGTCGTCAACTTTGTAGTCGAACTGGGCAGCAGCAGCATCGGTCTCGTAGTCTACCAGAGAGAAGAGGGGGAAAAACAGTAAATACAATGCAAACATAAGCATGATGATGCATGACATGACAATGAGCGGTGTTAGGTGTGCCCTAACGCGGTAGTAGGTGATACCGGCGTAAGGGGGAAACATCCCGAAAAGTATTCCCGATGTTTCGTGTTTTCGGACAGATGAACCGGAGGGGGAAAGTTGCGAGTTCGATAGGTTAGGCATGTGTGGTGAACGAACGGGCTGTGTATCCGGATTGGTCTCGTCGTTCTGAGCAACTTTCATGTTGAAAGTAATTTAATCTGAGTTACAGATTAAAAGATATGATTTTCTAAAGATTTACTAATTTTTGGAATTTAATTAATCATTTAATTTAATTCAAAATTGGATTAATGACATCAGCATGATATCATGTTGACATTAGCAGTCAACAGGGATTGACTAAGTCAAACTGACATGTGGGTCCAGTGGGACCCACCTGTCATACACTGTTCAGTTAATTAGGGTTAGGTTAACTAATTACTGCTTAGTTAGACTAACAGGTCAATTTAGACTAATTAAGTAGGATTAATTAACTTAATTAATTTAGTTAATTAATTTAATTGTTATTATTATTATTATTTTATATTTATTTTTTATTAAAACTTTCTGGGCAGGGGCCCACTTGTCGTTGGCCCCGGGGGCCTTAGCGGATCGGGCGCAGGGGCGCATCTGGGCGGGCGTAACCGCCCGAACGAGGGGACGCGGGTGCGGGCGGCCAGCGCGGTGAGGCCACAACAGGGAAAACAGGGATGAGCAGGGCGGGCGCCGGAGCGCCGGAGGTGGCCGCGCGCGTGGCGTCCCGGTTCAGGCGACGCGGGCGCGGGAAGGGGTAGCGATGCGCCGTCGAGCGGGCGCGACCGAGGCCGTGGTGGCCGCGAGGACGGTGCGGGTGGCAGTGGCGCGTTGACCGCGGGGCGAAGGGCATAGC
>NC_057798.1:67205789-67214709 GCF_018294505.1 Triticum aestivum
ACCTCCTCCTCCGATCCCGATCCAATCGGGGGAGAGAGGGGGGAGATATTTCAGGGAAGGGGGGGAGTGGGGTGTCGGTGGGGGGTTCGGGGTACGGGTGAGTGGATAAGGGGAGTGGGGGGAGTGGCCGGCCTGGTGGCCCAGTTGGGCTGCAGGCCTGCTGGGCCGAAGCCCGGTGGTTCTTTTCCTCTCTTTTTTTTGTTAGTTTTGTTTTCTGTTTGTTTCATTTCTTTTCATTTATTTTTCTTTTCTATTTATTTTTAGTTTCCTCTAAGTTTCTGTTTTATAAAAATTACCGATAGTACCTAAATCTGCATTTATAATCATACTACTGCCACAACAATTATTTACCCAAAACAAAATAGTTTAATATTTAATAAAATCCAATATGTATTTATTTTATTGTTTTAACTACTATTTTAATTACCTAATTGCATTTAAACCTTTTGTAATAATGTGGTTTCTCCACCATTACTAATTATACATTATTTGTCCCACTCCGAACATTTTTGTTTTAATGTTTGAAAACTTGTGTTGTTTGACATATTTTGAATTTGACTTTGAATCATTTTTGAACCATCGCGAGATCAACAACAATAACCGAGGTGACGTGGCATCATTAATGTGTGATTAATGTAGCTTAATTATCCAGGCGTCACATCAGCGGAGCTGTGAGAGACTTGATGGTGTGGAGAGGCACGACGGGGTACGACGGTTCCGGCCCACCTAGAGAGAGAGAGGGGATGGGTTGCATGACAGAGATAAAGATTTGAGGAGATTTTTGTTTGCTGCTCAAATTTGAACTTGGGGTGGGTTGGTTCTCCTCAAATTCAGGATATTCATAAAGGTCATCATAGTCAAATCAGAGACTTCTCATTTGGTGCTTAAATTTATGGGTTTGTATTCGTAGGAGTCAACCTTAGAGAAATTTCTAACAAAAATTTACATGTGTAATTAAATAGATAGACACAAAAGGTTTACTATAGTAAATTATTACATGCAATTTTCAGGATATTCTCCCAATGAGAAGTGGTGCTTATCAGTGACCAGCTGTCGTGGACATAGTGGCAAAGGCGATCGATATCTACAGGATTTGTAGGGGCACGCACCTGCCTAGCCACGGCAGATGTCTGATTGCCTCGTGATCCGTGAAGTTGTTGGATCCGCAGAACACATTTTGTTTTAAGTTCTAGTTTTTAAAACATACGATTTTTTCGATGGCGGGATTTGAAATTTATGAGTTTCTCAGTTGTCAATACCAAGTTTCAATAGTTGAAACTTAAAACATAGTATTTTGTAGGTCGCAAGTTATTTTTTCGAAAAGGAGGATGACCCCGGCCTCTTCATTTGGGCGATGCATGTGGCCACTTTATTAATTATTCACAAAAACCTTATAAAGTAATATATTTGTAAGTCTGAAGCCACCATCTCAACAACATCTGTCGCTAATCCTATCCACTTGATGAAGGGGTGCCAAAAATCTGAGCCGAATGCCAAACAAACTTCGCACCAAAGCCTAACATCTAAAGCCAGAGGCCCCAACCAAGCCATAATGTCAGGTCTGGGACACACACCGGTCTGGCGCACTTTCAGAGGCGACCGCCGCCGTCTTCCACCTATCCATCTTTGGAACAGGAACTGGCGCATTAACATTGCTAGGCCTGCCGTCGACGCCACCACGGCGCCAGACAACGCCGCCCTCGTACGCGAGTCCGGCAACCCGCATCAGACGCTGAGACTTCATTATGCCACGCCGCCAAGATTCGCCGCCATCGATGTGGAAGATGAAACCCCGCTCCGCCTCTGGGCCTTCCAGTCAGCAGCTGCTCCAAAACGTTGCCACCAGGAGGAAGAATAACATCGAAGATGTTGTCATCCTCCGATCCGAGAAGACCCAGATCTAGGGTTTCCTCCGGAGCAGCCCGAGGGAGATGACATTGCCAACAAAGACGATGCCTGAACAAGGAAACAAAGTCAATGACGCCGCCATCGTTTGTCAAGACCAAAGTAGACGTGATTTTCACCAGCAGTCGTGCCACCCCGACCCAGTAGATGACTGGAACCGCGTGGTGCCTCGCCGATTAGACGCACGCAGTCATCGAAACACCGAGGACCACCACCGCAACCCGGTTTCACCATCGCCCTCGGTCACTACTGCCTACAAGATAGCACCAGCGCCGTCTGTAGCTTGCGCCGCCTGGTGCTTGGGACCATGGATCTGGGCCAGATCACCGCCGCCGCCAAGAACCAGCACGCCCCACAACCAAAGGCCACATCCGCATCACCCACCTCCCAACATAGCCGCTAGGAAGCTGGATCACGCCGGGCGACCCTCCACATCGTGATGCCTTTGCCTGTCAAATCCGGCCGGCATCGGATCCACACGCGAGGGGGCGGAAGAGCCCTGCCGCCGTCGGCGCTGGCCGGGCTTCGCCCGATCAGGCCCTCTAGCAGCGGTAGGGAAGGGAAGGAGCGGGAGGAGGGGCACTGGGAGGCGGCTAGGGTTCCCTCATGTCACCTGCGGGGACGACTCGGGAGGGGCTGCCGCAAGTTATGAAACGTAAGATTTTATCGGACGCCCATATGAAGTTTCAGAAGTTGAAACTTCATGAAATTTAAAATCTCCCCTAAACGTATTTAAAATGGATCTCATTTTCTATCCAGAAACACAGATATGCAATTGAAATTTAATTTGGACTTTCACTCAAAAGATGTGAAAGATTGAACAAGAAAAAAAATAGACACGTGCCCCCACATATGTTACAAGCACACCCAAACTCCAATGCGCGAGCGAACCGACCTGTGGTTGGATGGTTAGAGGGTCAACGATATCCTCAGCCCATCAGGGTTCAAGTCTCGATGCTCGCATTATTCGGAGGTGCTCATAGGGGTAGGATATGTGTGTGTACGTTTATAGGGGTGAGTGCATGTATATATGTATGAGCGCTTACGTGTGTATACTATGTTAAAAAAAACTCCAACACGCGACCATGCCAAAAGAAAATTTCCAACGTGCGACCCCCACTATTTATATTGGCCGCTATCCCCTCGTAGCCAACTTGTCACGCAAGCACTACTCAAGCCGCATCTAGCCTAGCCAAACACTAGTAGAAAAAGGACCTAATATGAGACACATTAGTGCCGGTTTGATTTTGAGCCGGCACTATTGTGTTCAATAGTGCCGGTTCCAACGGCTAGCCGGCCGTTCTCATTAGTACCGGTTCATGGCGAACCTTTAGTACCGGTTCGTGCCACGAACCGGTACTAAAGAGAGTGGTGGTAGGGTGTTGTCAGTCTGGGGCCCCTCCAGCACCTTTAGTACCGGTTCGTGACACGAACCGGTACTAAAGGTCGACCTACATAAACCCTTCGTCCACCCGACCCACTCTGTTCTTCCCCTTTCCCCTCACTTCCTCTGTTCTTCCCCTGTCTTCCTCGAGCTCCTCACAAATTTTGCCCAAAATTTGTCAAGATTTGAAGGCCCCCATCCATTCAAATGATCACAAAGGTTAACAACTTTGTCCTTTCAACTCTCATTGCTAGATTAGCTCTTGCAATGCTTTGTATAGTGATTAATTTGGGAGGAATTATATTTGCTAGTATTTGATTTATATGCAATTTGAGGTCAAAAATAACACTTAGTTTGCATATGTAGGTGTGGTTTACTTAGTGCCTTCTAAATCTCCGTCGTAACCACCGTCGATCGCCCGCACCGTCCCGTCGCCGGCACCACCTTGTGGTGAGGCTCTTGTTCATGAATGTTTTACATTACCAAATTGATGTTTGTGTGATTTGGATATATAGTTACTCGTATAATTATCTTACCCATACGTTGTTTGTTATACATAGTGCCATGGTTTTGATATCCGTCCCCGTCGGCCCTCGTCCTTGTTATGATTCGGATGTGGTATATTCTCATTTAAAACTAGTTGTTCCATTTCGTGTTTATGACAAATTATGCCCATCAAGTTGACATAGATATTTTTATCTAGGAGGTATGTGAACTGGAAATTCCAACCGACCCTATTGTCGAGACGTTAAATTTAGTTGAAAGAGAAAACGAGTATTTGAAAGAAAAATTGAAAAGAATTGGGGGGGAGAAGATGGAATTGGAGTTGCATGTTGCCGATGTCGTCGATGATCACAAGATCAAGATGGAGAAAATGAGGTTGAAGATTAGAAAGATTAAAAAATATGCCATTGATAGTGTGGCTTGGTATCATTATGTTGTTGGATCAATTGTTACCTTAGTTGTGATCTTCATCGCATTTGTTGTTGCATTTAAATTCTTTAGCTAGAGAGTTATTTGTATGTTACATTTAATTAAGTGTTGTATATGAACTTTATGTATGAACTTTATGTATGAACTTGTATTAATTTGGTCTATTCGGTGTTGTGTAATGAAGATGAGCCGACAATGGATGTATGATGACAGATGCTCTCCCGAGTTCATTAATGACGTGCATACGTTTCTGCTTGCCGCTGAGGCAAACAAGCGGGCGGATGGTTATATGCCTTGTCCATGTGCTGGCTGTAAGAATGGTCACAGTTACTCTACGTCAAGAACCATTCACGTCCACCTATTTGAGTCCGGTTTCATGCCCCACTATAATGTTTGGACCAAGCACGGAGAAATAGGGGTTATGATGGAAGACAATGAAGAAGAAGAGGACGACGACGGCTATCCTGGCCATGGGTTCCCTGAATATGATGATACAACAATGAGGGAAGAAGCTGAGCCGGCAATGCAGAAAGAAGCTGAAGAAGAGCCATCAGATGAGCCCGTTGATGATCTAGGTCGGGCCATTGCTGAAGCAAAGAGAAACTGCGCAAGTGATCTGGAGAGGACAAAGTTGCAACGCATGTTAGAGGATCACAAGAAATTGCTGTACCCGAATTGCGAAGCTGACAAAAAAAAGTTGGGTACCACACTTGAATTGTTGCAATGGAAGGCAGAGAATGGTGTATCTGACAAGGGATTTGGAAAGTTGCTGGTAATGATAAAGAATATGCTTCCAAAGGACAACGAATTGCCCGAGAGTACGTATGAAGCAAAGATGGTTGTCTGCCCTCTAGGGTTAGAGGTGCAAAAGATACATGCATGCCCTAATGACTGCATCCTCTATCGCGGTGAGTACGAGGATTTGAATGCTTGCCCGGTATGCGGTGCATTGCGTTATAAGATCAGTCGCGATGACCCTGGTGATGTCGAGGGTGAGCGCCACAGGAAGAAGATTCCTGCCAAGGTGATGTGGTATGCTCCTATAATACCACGGTTGAAACGTTTGTTCCAAAACAAAGAGCATGCGAAGGCGATGCGGTGGCACGCAAAAGACCGTAAGAAAGACGGAAAGGTGAGAGTACCCGCTGACGGTTCGCAGTGGAGAAAATCGAGAGAAAGTACTGGGAGGAGTTTGCAGGTGACCCAAGAAACGTATGGTTTGGTCTAAGCGCAGATGGCATTAATCCTTTTGGGCAGCAGAGCAGCAACCATAGCACGTGGCCTGTGACTCTATGTTTGTATAACCTTCCTCCTTGGTTGTGCATGAAGCGGAAGTTCATTATGATGCCAGTGCTCATCCAAGGCCCTAAGCAACCCGGCAACGACATTGATGTGTACCTAAGGCCATTAGTTGAAGAACTCTTACAACTATGGAATGGAACAGGTGTACGTACGTTGGATGAGCACATGGGGGAAGAATTTGACCTAAAGGCGTTGTTGTTCGTGACCATCAATGATTGGCCTGCTCTCAGTAACCTTTTAGGACAGACAAACAAGGGATACCGCGGATGCACGCACTGTTTGGATGATACCGACAGTATATATTTGAATAGTTGTAAGAAGAATGTGTACCTGGGACATCGTCAATTTCTTCCGAGCAGGCATCCCGTAAGAAAGAAAGGCAAGCATTTCAAAGGTGAGGCGGATCACCGGAAGAAGCCTCGCCACCGTACTGGTGCTAATGTACATGATATGGTCAAGGATTTGAAGGTAATCTTTGGAAAGGGTCCTGGCGGACAACCTGTTCTGAAGGACGCTGACGGACGCGCACCCATGTGGAAGAAGAAATCTATATTTTGGGACCTGCCATATTGGAAAGACCTAGAGGTCCGCTCCGTAATCGACGTGATGCACGTGACGAAGAATCTTTGCGTGACCCTGCTTGGCTTTTTGGGCATGTATGGGAAGACAAAAGATACACCAGAGGCACGGGAGGACCAGCAATGTATGCACGGAAAAGACGACATACATCAGGGTCAGCCAGCTACGCTCTTACCAAAGAAGAGAAGGAAATCTTCTTCGAATGCCTGCTCAGCATGAAGGTACCGTCTGGCTTCTTGTCGAATATAAAGGGAATAATAAATATGGCAGAGAAAAAGTTCCAGAACCTAAAGTCTCATGACTGCCACATGATTATGACGCAACTCCTTCCGGTTGCATTGAGGGGGCTTCTACCGGAAAACGTTCGATTAGCCATTGTGAAGCTATGTGCATTCCTCAATGCAAGTTCTCAGAAGGTAATCGATCCAGAAATCATACCAAGGTTACAGAATGATTTGGTGCAATGTCTTGTCAGTTTCGAGTTGGTGTTCCCACCATCCTTCTTCAACATCATGACGCACGTCCTAGTTCACCTTTGCAAAGAGATTAACGTTTTGGGTCCTGTATTTCTACACAATATGTTCCCCTTTGAAAGGTTCATGGGAGTCTTGAAGAAATATGTTCATAACCGTGCTAGGCCAGAAGGAAGCATTTCGAAGGGCCATGAAAATGAGGAGGTCATTGAGTTTTGTATTGACTTTATTCCTGACCTTAAGCCGATTGGTGTTCCTGAATCACGGCATAAGGCCAGACTGGAAGGAAAAGGCACGCTAGGAGGGCATCAAATAATATGTATGGACGGGCATTCTCTCATTGAAGTACACTACACAGTTCTACAGAATTCCACCTTGGTGGCTCCGTATATGGAGGAACACAAGAATTTTCTACAGTCCAAACACCCGGAGAAGTCTGACGACTGGATTACACGCGAACAAATGAGGACTTTTGCCGGTTGGTTGCAGAAACGTGCCCTGAATGATGGCGATATTCAAAATGACCTGTACTCGCTGTCCCAGTTACCATCTTCGAATATAATGACTGTCAAAGGGTACCAGATAAATGGGAATACATTTTACACGATCGCCCAAGATAAGAAGAGCACCAACCAAAACAGTGGTGTCCGCTTTGATGCAACAACCAACACGGGAAAGTAAACATATTATGGTTACATAGAGGACATATGGGAACTTAACTATGGATCAGGTGATTTGAAGGTCCCTTTGTTTCGGTGCAAATGGATCAATATGACACGAGGCGGGGTAACGGAAGACCCGCAGTATGGAATGACAACAGTGGATCTCAACAATCTTGCGTATGCAGACGAACCATTCGTCCTAGCCAATGATGTGGCGCAGGTTTTTTATGTGAAAGACATGTCTACCAGACCGAGAAAAAGAAAAGATAAGGAAGCGAATGGATCATACGATGAGCCAAAGCGCCACATAGTTCTTTCAGGAAAAAGAAACATCATGGGAGTGGATGACAAGACAGACATGTCAGAAGATTATGAAAAGTTTGATGAAATTGCTCCATTCACAGTGAATATTGACCCGAGCATCCAGTTAAATGATGAAGATTTTCCATGGCTATGGCGCAAAGGGACACACGAGAAGAAAAAGTTTCACACCCAAAGATCTGGGATGTGATCGGCTTCACTATCATCACTTTCTTCTGTGTTTCACACCCAGGAGGTAATGTCTGTAATAGTTAGGGTAGTTAATTATGTGTTTTGGCATTTGAAACGCGAAGAAATTTTATGTGCAAACAAATTCTTCTCATGCATTTACTGATTTTTTTTTCCAGCTAAATGACCCTGAAATTGAAAAGCATTTGAAATGAACTCAAAAAAGGTTGAAAGTTGGCATGGTATCATAATTTCATACAAATAGCATGTGCAAAAAAGTAGAGAGGGTTACGGCAAAAACTGGATACACTTCGTGTACAAAATGGACAATCTTTTTCAAAGTATCAGGGTTTCCGACGAAAACTGAAATGTTACAAAGGCATTTCATTTTTTAAATAACCTAAGCATTACCAAATTGAATATAATGATAAAACACACTAATATTAAACATAAGAAAAAAGAATCACTGAAAAAACTTTTCTCAACGTTAAGTCATTCACAAACTAGTGATTCACACAAATTTCAAATAATTCAAAATTTAAACTATTCAAAATTGAAAACTACCGGCACTAACAGAAAGTTTGTAATTTTTTGTACCTAAAGCAAAAATATTCACAAAGAAACTCTAAATACAGCAAAAAAACAACTTAAAAATAAATAAAATAAAAATAAATAAAGCGAAAAAAATTAAGAAAATAAAAAAGCCCGCCTACTGGGCCAAAGCGGCCTGCATACGATTAGGAACACAACCTTTAGTTGGGCCAGGATGCAGGCCCGCAAAGGCCCAGTAGGCCCACAGGGCAGAAGAGGACAGGTAGACCCAGTAGGCCTGCTTAGGAGAGGAGCTCGAGAGAACTACCGCACTGGGGCTTATAAACCAGTGCGGTAGCCCCTCGGGTAGCGAGGTGGGACTAAACTTGCGCACCGCCTGGAGCCAGCGCACCCCCTTTAGTACCGGGTCGTGGCTCCAACCGGTACTAAAGACCCCCCCTTTACTACCGGTTGGAGCCACCACCCGGAACTAAAGGGGGTGCGCTTCCCGCCGCTTGGCCTGGCCAAAACAGACCATTAGTACCGGTTGGTGGCTCCAACCGGTACTAAAGGTCCATCCTATATATACAACACTTAAAAAAATTAGTTTCCCTCTGTTTCCTCCCTCCGTCGTGCCGCCTTGCCCCGATCGACGCCATCCC
>NC_057798.1:67215395-67222575 GCF_018294505.1 Triticum aestivum
CACACACACACTACACACACACACTACACACACACATTATTAGTTTGTTTGTTATTTTTTTTTTCTGTTTTTTAGTTATAGACATGTTAGGAAATTATTCTGCTTTTTAGTTATATAAATATTAGAAATGTTAGTTATATAGAAATGTTATAAATGTTTTCTGTTTTTTAGTTATAGAAATATTTATAGAAATCTTAGCAATTTTTCTGTTTTTTAGTTATATAAATATTAGAATTGTTATAGAAATGTTAGTTATATAATCAGGAAATTTTAGAATTAGTTTTAGTTAGATGAATTAGATTAATGTCGAATTATTAGAATTTGCATATATATAGAATTTTACTTAACACAATCCAATCATTTAAAAAATGTTACTTTTTGCGGGCATATAGTATTTGTTCTCGACGATATGCACGGCCCGCATCCTTGCCGTCGACCCATTCGCGACGACGTCATGCTTCAGAGGACCCATGTCCGGGACTGGGCTCCACCGGGCTGGCACTGGGAGGTGTTACCTGGAGGGGCGCGCCGCTTGGTGAGGAACCCGACCTCGGGTCCCGTCGTCGACCCTGATCTTCTTTGGTGGCGTTCGCGTGGGCCACATTCGGTGCAGAGGCAGCCGGCCCCGCCGGAGGTGGTGCGTCGCCGTGTCAGGGAGGAAGATGAGCACGTCCATCGCTACATGGCTGCTATGGACGACGTCAGGTTCTCCACTACTTGGCGGGTTCTTTGGGCAGATGACCGGAGATATGATCCTGTGATGGTTCCTTCTCTTTGGGTGTGCACCGCCCGCGCCCCAGGAACCGCGAGTGGCGCCCTAGATTCTTCTGTAGTACTCGATCTTTATTAGGTACCTAGCCAGTGATGTATTCGATATATAATATTCGAGACGATGTATTCGAGATTACATATATTAAGACGATGATGTATTCGAGATTATATATTCGAGACGATGTATTCGAGATTCAGTTTTTCTTTATTGATTAATTGCATCCATGCATTGTAATTTGAATACTAAATTGTTTTATATTTCTTTTGTATTAATTAGTAAAGTAAAAGCTATGGCGGACAATACCGGCAGAGAGAGAAGAGGAATTGTTCGACATCATACGCAGCCCTCATAGGCTAGATGATTTGAATGATGAAGGCTCCCAATATCTAAACAATACCGGAGAGGGTGATGAAAAGATATCCGATCTCGATGACCAAGCCAATGAAGTCATGAACTATCATTATGATGACACAGACAATGTTAGTGATGACACAGACAATGCTGATCTTCAAATAACAAAAACTTCCGGCGAGGTATATATTTATATAAGCATGCATCCTGGTGATCATCACATGTTTTTTTATTGAAGATATATTAACAAATCGATCTTTCTTCTTTCAGCCCTCCGGATCGAGCAAATCTGCTTCTACAGACAGCAAGACAAAGCGAGGCCCGGGCAGATTGTTGAAGGATGGTGTAAAGTACCACATCGAATCCACCAAACTTAGTGGCGAACCCCTCACGCCTAAGAACGTTGCGGACAAGTGGACTCGTCAGTGCGGAGTTCTTGTGAAGGACAAACTCCCGATCTCCATTCAAGAATGGAAAGAGCCAAAGACTAAATGTCCAGGTGTTACTTGGGGCGATGACAGAGCCAAAAAAGACCTGGTGAAATCTCTGATGGAACATTTCACCCTACCAGATCATTTCACTAAAGCAGATGTGGGGAAAGTCAAGGCCGCTGCTCTTAAGAAGATGGCAATTGTATTCAACACCCACAAGAAAACTGTATGGGCCAACTACCTCACTAATGAAACGGAGACTCCAGATTTCAAGGGAACACTGGAGAAGCAAAGAGAACACTGGGATGATTTCGTGACCTTCAAGGATTCAGAATTATCTAAGGAACGGTCGATGAAAAACAAGGCAAATGCCGCAAGAAAGACGCAGTTCCATAGGCTGGGTCCAGGTGGCTACGCGGTGGGATTGCCTAAGTGGGATAAGTCTGAGCAAGAGATGGAGGGTGCAGGGGTCACTCCGATTACTAGGAGCTGGCCCCCCAGGTGCAGAACTTGGTTCTATGCGCATGGGGGGCGTTGGACCCGAAGACATGCCTGGTTTCGAAGAAGGCAAGTCTAAAAGGAGCCGAACAAAAGATACTTGATGCAATAGAAGAAGCTCGAACGGGGGTGTTCACGCCCAACAGAGAGCACGATGAGCTTACGCGTGCCCTGGGAAATCCTGAACACCTGGGAAGAACACGAGGTAAGGGCGTTATTCCCTGGTATGAGGGTTTTTCGGACTGGAACGACAACTACAGGTCCTGTGCAAGAAAGAAGATGGAGGAGGAGAAGAAGAGGAAGCTGGAGGAGGAGTAGAGGAAGCATGACGCAGAACGCCTTCAAGGCCTAGAAGCAAGGCACGCGTACTTGGCACTCAAATTCCAGCAGCAGTAGCAGATCGACTCACTTAGCCAGGAAAGGGGGTCTAACCAGCGGCAGCAGCAAGCGGGTGATCGTCCAGCATTGGATAGCACCGTCCCATCCATGCCGAGAAGCAGTGTTGGTTCTGCCCCGAGCGACATACTGTTTGATACATACCCTGTGGATGACATCATAGAGAACACTAACTGTGAGCTACACTCCAAAGTGAAGAACATATCCATGAAGGTGGCGGACGGCGTTGCTTTCAAAATTACCCCCGAAGCAACCTTCCATTTCATCCCGATTCCAGAGGGCTATGCTCGTGTCATAGTTGATGAAGTGGTGGAGCCATATTTGATGCTAGCACTTGACATTGCTGGAGGTGACGGCGAGCGCACACTGGGAGAGGCCATACATCGTATCATCCTATGGAGAAAGGATTGCATCATCTTTCGAAGTCCACCGACACCGCGTCGTCTGCCGACTCCTCGAAGTCCGCCACCGAGTCACCAGACTCCCGCTCCTCCAAGTCCACGAACGCGTGAGACGACTCCTCCTTGAAGTCCGCCACCTCCTCCAAGTCCCCGAACGCGTGAGCTGACTCCTCCGGTTTCAAGTCCGGCACAGCGTCATGCCACTTCTCCGGTTTCAAGTCCGGCACCGTGTCAGGCCACACCTCCTGCTTCAAGTCCGGCACATCGTCAGGCCACTTCTCCTGGTCCAACTCCACATCAGCCGTCTCCGCCGTCTCAGCAATCGCAGAAGAGACATGCCGCAGCTTTGGTGCGTAGCGGTACGAGTCGAGGTAGTTCAGGAAGTATAGGCGGAGACAAGCGATATAAATATGGTCCAAGCCTCGCTCCTCTTCCTCAGAGGCCTTACGACATGACCGAGGAGCAAAACACAGCCATAGTGCAGGCCCAAATGGACGCCCATTTTGGACCAAAACCGGCACCACCGCCAAAGGAGAAAGTGCCTGAGAAAACGATTGACCACTTCATTCATATGGCTAGAGCACCAGCTCCCAAGCCTGTTGACTCAGACAATGAGCGTCAAATCAGGAAGCTACATCGAGCACGGCTACGGAAGGAAGCGAGCTCGAGCTCGAGCCAACAAGCAGCTGGCAAAAAATGCGGGAAAACCGTTCCCTAGCTGGGAGAACAGGCGGCGCAAGAGATCCCCCCGCTTGTCACTACAAGAAACCTGTTGATTCATGATGGATTTCGCATGACGTTTTCGAAAACTGTCATGAATGTCCTGGTACCGCCCCGCAAGCCCGCTAAAGCCTGCCAAAGCCCGCCTAACCATTCCGTATAAAAACCCAACCCTAAGTGGCTCCTCCTCGGCCCCCTCCTCTCTCTATCCCTCCCTTCTTCGCATCCCCCTCCCGATTCCCCATCTGCTCGCACACACCGCCGCCACCCACCACCACTTTGCCTCCCTCCTCCCACTGCTCGTCGTCGGCCCTTCCCCTCCTTATGACTGTTGCGATCAGGTAGCTGTAGTTTTAGTTGACTGTACTTTTTAATCTGTATTCTGTGGAAGTCACTCCAGAGTGCAAAATTGTATTTATTATGCATTTTTATCTTCCAGAACCAAAAGAGATGAGAATTGAACCTCTTCTTACCGCCTAATAAAAGGGAATGTGCAAAACTGTATGTGATGTGCATTGTTGTATCTTTCCAGAACCAAAAGCGATGGAGAATTGAACCTCTTCTTGCTGCCTAATAAAAGGGAGTGTAGTATCGGTTCAATCACTTCCAGAAAGCTTCTTGATATATCAGGAAAAAGGAGTTATCCACATTATGAATTACTAGATGTTGCTTTACATTCTACAGTAGCCTTTTCGTCTTTCTGTATTGTGGAATCAGTGTTCCTTCTCTGACATATTTCTCTACTGATGTAAAGTGTATATATTAATGTTATTATGTTTGTTCTGATTTCTTAAGCACTGTTAGTGGCTCATGTCTCCACTTGATCAGTGACGAAGGTTGACGATTACTAAACGACTGAATCAGTTCACTGGCAGAATTAAAGATAGCTAAAGAACTATGCTGGAGACAGAAGAACTTGTTGTGCCAATTCTTTAGGACCTTCATCAACAACGGCAGTCACTACTGCATGCTCACACGACAGTACGTAGTCAGTCATCACTACTTAATAATAGTTTAGATATACTTCCCTGAAATGTTATGTGAACCATCGTTGGTTGTATATCTCTTCTATTCATCAGTACTTCCAGCTTGGTTGTTATTTCTTGCAGTACTGGTAGAGATCAGATTGCCATAGCCTATTATATAAGTTATAGGTTTGATTGATTTCCTCTACCAATTCTAAATATAATAAAAAAATTGCATTTGTTTAATGCAGTATCTGTTATCTAAACCAAGAGTTAGTGATTTTAGTTTATTAAATCATGTTAAGTGCAGTGTAACTTTGAAAGTGTCTGCACCTTGAACATTTCATTTATTCTTGTTTTATCTACCATTAATAGGTATTATTTATAATCTTCTTCCTCAATTCCGAAATAATTGAATTTGACCAAGTTTGTAAGAAGCTATATCAACATCTACACCACAGAATTAGTTTTATTAGATTCATTGTAAAATACATTTTTGTAAAAAAAGAGCCCACTTGGCTGTTCTTGATACTACAGTATACCTATTAGGTCTATTCTCACGTGTAGATAGGTGTATATGTTTACATAAGAAAAATGACACCAAGTTAGTTCATGATCATGGCTTAGAAAAAAAAGGTGTGCACTATGGTAAAAAGAAGTACAATTTTGTTGCAAGTAGTTTTCCAGAAACAATAACTTACCTTGTTCCCCTATCCGTTTATTATTTGTCAACACCCCTTTGATCTTTGAGATGATAATTTTTCAAAGGTACCTACAGTTGCACAACAAGGTGGAGCTCCTCGGCCCTTTGGCATGGGTAAGCTCCTTTGCCTTCAGAATAAATTGAACTATTTGGCACTAGGTTACTTGTGATTAGTCGTCGATGTTGTGTTGCTGCAATGAAACACTATTGTTGATTAGTGAAAGACAAGCAATCATGGCTTAACTCTTTAAGTATATAGGCCTCACGAGTGAGGTTCAAATCATGTGAAATAAAAATGATGGTTCAGATGATAATAACTACTATTGTTGTTGTAATCAACTTGCCATTTGTAACAGAAGCATATTGTTTGTTACAGGTTTACTTGGTGGTCAGAGCCACAAAGGAAGTTTGAGGCGTAGAGCTGAACTTGATGATTAAGGGGGCTTGTACAATCTTGTATATTTGTTGATGTAATCTGGTGTAATTATTATTGAGGGCATCTAAACTGATGTTGGATATATTATTGGCCACGTTTTAAAAAGGGCTTTACTCGGTGAAATAATTGAATAGAAATTTGTGAAATGCTTTAAATCATGGGCCTGTAAATGGAAATTAATTGTGTTGTGAAAGCTTTTTTGATTATGTGTAATTGGTCGCGTTGTAATTGGTTGGATGGAAATCATGGATGGACTAAAATAAATAGTCTAAACTACCACAATAAAAATGTGGATGCCACGTCACATCCACGCTTGTGCCATGTAGATGCCACGTCAGCCCCATTCTTGTACAGCGTCATCTCAATCCATGACGGACTAGTTTGTCATAGAGGACCGGGCCTGGGCGGGCCTAGGGACTGATCGGTGACGGACAGGATCCGTCATGGTGGTACAGTTGTCAAATTATGACGTGATATACATGACGGATTCTAAGTCCGTCACGGACCACCCTCCTTGACGGTTTTGCACTGTTCCATGACAGATTGTATCCGTCATGGATTAACAAGATTCTTGGAGTGTGTTGTGCCAACAACACATGAGAGGAGTACGCGCGCCAAATATTATTGTGGGCAAACCGTTAGCGTTCCCCAGCAGGGCGATGTGGTAATAACGGAGGAGCATATAATGCAGGCTGAAATGCTCAAGATCTCTGTTGGACAACTCCTCGAAATCGAGCCCATGTTTCCGCTTAAAGAATCGGAAATAAAATGGAAATATGTCTGGGGCCAACCTTTGGTCCATCCAGACAAGATCAAGGACCTCCCAACGAGAATGTATGAATTGCATCAATGGTACATGAACATGACCAAGATTTCCAATCGAGTGTCCCTCATGGTAAATGTCAAGAAGGAGCATTATTACCATGAGAAAGCTCTGTCCATTGAGTATTCAGAACTATATCAGTTATTCAATTAAGACGCACTCGACAAGTCTATCGTCAGTTGCTATTGTCTGTAAGTGATTTCTTTCTGTAATTTAAGTCTCAAGCTAATTATGTAGTGATAATTTTGATCAATCATTACATGTAATTATCCTCACTATATTCTTTTCTGTGGTATTATATACAGGATGAAGATGTATGAAATGAAAAAATTTGGACGCTATGGCATTGGATTCATTGACCCAAATACCATTAATGAGGACATATGGAAGTATCCATTTTATGAAGCAGGTGTAGAGGAAAGCATGGTAGAGTTCTTGAAGCGCCTCAATAGCAATAAAGATATACTACTTCCTTACAACTTCCCGTGAGTCACACTGTCTTGTACTACAAATTCTGTTTTTGCTTACTAGCTAGCTAGATGTTAATAATTAAGTGTATACGGTTTACGGTAGTTGATTAATTTTATGCACATGCCCGCTTATTTAAGACATGCAAACGTGTGCGCATGCAGTTGGCACTGGGTCTTGATAGACATTAAAGTTGAGGAAGGAAAAGTTGAATTA
>NC_057798.1:67222790-67225318 GCF_018294505.1 Triticum aestivum
ATGCCCGCTTATTTAAGACATGCAAACGTGTGCGCATGCAGTTGGCACTGGGTCTTGATAGACATTATAGTTGAGGAAGGAAAAGTTGAATTACTGGACTCGCTAACTAAAGAAGAAAGTGACTTCACCATCGTGAAGGGGATAGTCAACAGGTAATTTCAATCATTATTAACTATATATATATATATATATATATATATATATATATATATATATATATATATATCGGCCTATTATTAGTTCGTCATTTTATTATATGAACTATTTAATAACACCTTTATTAATTTTCTTTGCTGGCGGACAGGGCATGGGCAAAGTTCATCGCGGTGACTCCAGGCGAATGGAAACAAAAGTTGTTTTGGCATCGACCAAAGGTAAGTAATTAAGTAGTATTAGCTAGCTACCATCTCTTTAATTCTTGTTTCAATATCATTAATTAATTATCATGTTTGATTAATCATTATCTGATTCAATTCCATTCTCGTAAAGGCCCTGAAGCAGACGTCGGGGAATAATCTGTGTGCATTCTACGTTTGCGAGAACATTCGCATGATGACGTTCGAAAGGAGCAGATCTGATAGACAGGACTGGGTACGTTTGTCAGAACACTATTCACACCATTATTGATATCTAGTCACACAACTAACACACATACATATTGATCTCCTTCTTAACAGTTCAGAGAGGTTCGGGATAAGCTCCTACCATCGGACCGCATACTAGCACTTCAAGAGGAAATAGCCGGATTTTTGCTCGACCAGGTCATAAATCCCGAAGGAGAATACTATTACCCGCTACCGCCCCATGAACCACTTGTCATCGTGCTCCGGAGGCACCAAGGCAACATATGTAGGAGAAATTGTATATGTATATACATGTGTATGTGTGAATAATGGTGTTGGTTGTGAGACATTCGATGATATATATATATATATATGTATGTATATATATATACCTCTATATCTATATCTATACCTCTATACCCCTACTAATAAAGCACGGTGATATTCTTAGTTTCGTCCGCATCTCTGATCTTACATTATGTGAAATACATGAGGTGGTACTAATTCCTCACGCCAAGTTTTGTTCGTTGTCTAAGGTAACAGGTCAGCCGCCGCTCTACGTTCGCATCGGCCCATCGGCCCACGCCGCTCCTCTACACACGTGCAAGAGCACACATATACCATCTGAACCGGGCCTCTAAGGACAAGCAAAATATTGAATATGCATATGCCTCGCTTAATAATCCCACCCTGTAACTTTTCAACCAATCCTACTAATTTATATACGTTTAAAAATAGACCATCAACAAGCCTCAGGGTTACATAAACAAAGAGAGGAAAATGCCACAGGGGATAAACAAAGCTTCTCATATAGAACGAGAGAAAGAAGAGCTCCAATCATCGGCCGGGCACACCCCGCCCTCTGTGCGTGCGTGCGTGTGTGTGTGTGTGTGTGTGAGGCGGCGACGAGGAGGACGAGGGGATCGGGCGAGGGTGGCTGGGACGAACTAGGTTAAGGTGTGTCGTGGGCCGTGTTGACCAGTTGGGCCTGTGCAACATGAGAAAAGGCAATGGGCCGAAACCTCCAAAAGGCGCTGCACCAACTCTCTCTCTCTCTTGTTACTCAAAAAAACTCTCTGTCTCTTCCAATTTGTTGGCAGCCATGCCATGTCGACAGCCTAGGTCATACAAATATTTTAATCCTCCGAATTTTCTATTTATGGGGATTTGGTATTGATTCTCTTGTATGTCATTAATGTTTTTAAAAGATATATTTAAAGGTGTTTCTCCTTTAAAGATTATTTATTGCAAACATTGACACTTCACAGAATTATCGGTTGAATCTCACAAATGAGAGTGCAAACTGCAGGTGAGAATGATTCATGATACGAATAAATTTTGCGAGCTCGACAAGAAAAATGCTATTTATATTGCTGGTAATGTATGTTACTTTGTAATATTTTACTTTTTTGTAGATAGCTTACCAGTCTTACTGCCTGGTATTTGTGTTACTTTTGTAGCTCTATGATATCTTATGGACAGGAGGTCACCTGTGATCAGTCTAAGACTACATAAGGTTAGTTCATTAGAATTCAATGACAATAGATATTTACAGATGTTTACCAACAATTAATATTGTCAGGCATGCAGACATTATGTCGGTGTCGAGGAAGAAGCAACCAACATTTCCACTAATAGTTAGTGTTATTCTCCCGGATCAGTTCACTATAACATGATTTAATTTAATCCAATATTTTACAGAAAACATAGGCGCGTTAATTGTGTGGTTTTGAGCATGTAATATTACTTCTCTCTGATTAGTATCTACCTTTAGTTATTGCTGAGATTTGTGAGATAGCCCTGGCAAACCCGGGAGGAGAGAGTAGATCTCAGGATTATGAAAAAAAGTGTTTCTTGCCCTGGGTGTCAAGGCTTCTTTCATAACTAATGTGCAGCTAATAATGTTTTTCTTCTAAATGCCGGTGTGCGCCTCTTTGCCGCCACCAGGTAGCAACTTAGGAATGT